>NC_069502.1:477855788-478155788 GCF_027579735.1 Bombina bombina | reverse complement strand
TATGTCCCTCGAATTGTATAAATAGGCCCTTTCCAGCAAATTAACTTAGGAATAAAAAAGAAATCTCCCATTGTGCCACTAAAATTTCACCACAGCTAGCTCACACAATGACCCCTCTACAGTATCACTAAGTTTGAACCATTTTTACTGTGGAATTTTAAAAATATTGGGCCCCAAATGTCCCTTGAATTTCATAAATCGGCCCTTTTCAGCAAATTCACTTAGGAATAAAAAAAGAAATCTCCCATTGTTCCACTAAAATTTTACCACAGCTAGCTCACGCAATGACCCCTCTACAATATCACAAAGTTTGGAGACTTTTTACTGTGGAATTTAAAAAAAATTGGGACCCATATGTCCCTCGAATTGCATAAATAGGCCTTTTCAGCAAATTAATTTAGGAATAAAAAAGAAATCTCCCATTGTGCCACAAAAATTTCACCACAGCTAGCTCACACAATGACCCCTCTACAGTATCACTAAGTTTGGACCATTTTTACAGTGGAATTTTAAAAATATTGGGCCCCAAATGTCCCTCGAATTGCATAAATAGGCCCTTTTCAGCAAATGAACTTAGAATAAAAAAGAAATCTCCCATTGTGCCACTAAATTTTCACCACAGCTAGCTCACACAATGACCCCTCTACGGTATCACTAAGTTTGGACCATTTTTACTGTGGAATTATAAAAATATTGGGCCCCAAATGTCCCTCAAATTGCAAAAATAGGCACTTTCCAAAAATTTCACTTTGGGATAAAAAAGAAATCTCCCATTGTGTCACTAAATTTCCACCACAGCTAGCTCACACAATGACCCCTCTACGATATCACACATTTTGGAGAGTTTTTACTGTGGAATTTTAAAAATATTGGGCCCCAAATGTGCCTTGAATTTCATAAATCGGCTCTTTTCAGCAAATTCACTTAGGAATAAAAAAGAAATCTCCCATTGTTCCACTAAAATTTCACCACAGCTAGCTCACACAATGACCCCTCTACGATATCACAAAGTTTGGAGACTTTTTACTGTGGAATTTTAAAAATATTGGGACCCATATGTCCCTCGAATTGCATAAATAGGCCCTTTTCAGCAAATTAACTTAGGAATAAAAAAGAAATCTCCCATTGTGCCACTAAAATTTCACCACAGCTAGCTCACACAATGACCCCTCTACGGTATCACTAAGTTTGGACCATTTTTACTGTGGAATTATAAAAATATTGGGCCCCAAATGTCCCTCAAATTGCAAAAATAGGCACTTTCCAAAAATTTCACTTTGGGATAAAAAAGAAATCTCCCATTGTGTCACTAAATTTCCACCACAGCTAGCTCACACAATGACCCCTCTACGATATCACACATTTTGGAGAGTTTTTACTGTGGAATTTTAAAAATATTGGGCCCCAAATGTCCCTTGAATTTCATAAATCGGCCCTTTTCAGCAAATTCACTTAGGAATAAAAAAGAAATCTCCCATTGTTCCACTAAAATTTCACCACAGCTAGCTCACACAATGACCCCTCTACGATATCACAAAGTTTGGAGACTTTTTACTGTGGAATTTTAAAAATATTGGGACCCATATGTCCCTCGAATTGCATAAATAGGCCTTTTTCAGCAAATTAACTTAGCAATAAAAAAGAAATCTCCCATTGTGCCACTAAAATTTCACCACAGCTAGCTCACACAATGACCCCTCTACGGTATCACTAATTTTAGACTATTTTTACTGTAGAATTTTAAAAATATTGGGCCCCAAATGTCCCTCAAATTGCAAAAATAGGCACTTTCCAAAAATTTGACTTTGGGATAAAAAAGAAATCTCCCATTGTGCCACTAAATTTCCACCACAGCTAGCTCACACAATGACCCCTCTAGTATATCACAAATTTTTGAGAGTTTTTACTATGGAATTTTAAAAATATTGAGCCCCAAATGTCCCTCGAATTGTATAAATAGGCCATTTTCAGTATATTCACTTAGGAATAAAAGCAAAATCTCCCATTGTGCCACTAAATTTCCACCACAGCTAGCTCACACAATGACCCCTCTACGATATCACACATTTTGGAGAGTTTTTACTGTGGAATTTTAAAAATATTGGGCCCCAAATGTCCCTTGAATTGCATAAATCGGCCCTTTCCAAAAATTTCACTTTGGGATAAAAGCAAAATCTCCCATTGTGCCACTAAATATCCACCACAGCTATCTCACACAATGACCCCTCTACGATATCACAAAGTTTGGAGACTTTTTACTGTGGAATTTTAAAAATATTGGGCCCGAAATGTTCCTCAAATTGCATAAATAGGCCATGTTCAGCAAATTCACTTAGGGATAAAATGCAATATCTCCCATTGTGCCACTAAAATTCCACCACAGCTAGCTCACACAATGACCCTTCTACGATATCACAAAGTTTGGAGACTTTTTACTGTGGAATTGTAAAAATATTGGGCCCCAAATGTGCCTCGAATTGCATAAATAGGCCATGTTCAGCCAATTCACTTAGGAATAAAAGCAAAATCTCCCATTGTGCCACTAAATTTCCACCACGGATAGCTCACACTATGACCCATCTACGATATCACAAATTTTGGAGAGTTTTTACTGTGGAATTTTAAAATTATTGGGCCCCAAATGTCCCTTGAATTGCATAAATCGGCCCTTTCCAAAAATTTCACTTTGGGATAAAAGCAAAATCTCCCATTGTGCCACTAAATATCCACCACAGCTATCTCACACAATGACCCCTCTACTATATCACAAAGTTTGTAGACTTTTTACTGTGGAATTTTAAAAATATTGGCCCCCAAATGTCCCTCGAATTGCATAATTAGGCCATTTTCAGCAAATTCACTTAGGAATAACAAAAAATATCTCCCATTGTGCCACTAAAATTTTGCCACAGCTAGCTCACACAATGACCCCTCTACGATATCACAAAGTTTGGAGAGTTTTCACTGTGGAATTTTAAAAATATTGAGCCTCAAATTGCAAAAATAAGCACTTTCCAAAAATTTCACTTTGGGATGAAAAAGAAATCTCCCATTGTGCCACTAAATTTCCACCACAGTTATCTCACACAATGACCCCTCTACGATATCACAAATTTTGGAAAGTTTTTACTGTGGAATTTTAAAAATATTGGGCCCCAAATGTCCCTCAAATTGCATAAATAGGCCATTTTCAGCAAATTCACTTAGGAATAAAATGCAAAATCTCCCATTTTGCCACTAAATTTCCACCACAGCTAGCTCACACAATGACCCTTCTACGATATCACAAAGTTTGGAGACTTTTTACTGTGGAATTGTAAAAATATTGGGCCCCAAATGTCCCTCGAATTGCATAAATAGGCCATCTTCAGCAAATTTACTTAGGAATAAAAGCAAAATCTCCCATTGTGCCACTAAATTTCCACCACGGCTAGCTCACACTATGACCCATCTACGATATCACAAATTTTGGAGAGTTTTTACTGTGGAATTTTAAAATTATTGGGCCTCAAATGTCCCTCAAATTGCATAAATCGGCCCTTTCCAAAAATTTCACTTTGGGATAAAAGCAAAATCTCCCATTGTGCCACTAAATATCCACCACAGCTATCTCACACAATGACCCCTCTACTATATCACAAAGTTTGTAGACTTTTTACTGTGGAATTTTAAAAATATTGGGCCCCAAATGTCCCTCGAATTGCATAATTAGGCCATTTTCAGCAAATTCACTTAGGAATAACAAAAAATATCTCCCATTGTGCCACTAAAATTTTACCACAGCTAGCTCACACAATGACCCCTCTACGATATCACAAAGTTTGGAGAGTTTTTACTGTGGAATTTTAAAAATATTGGGCCCCAAATGTTCCTCAAATTGCAAAAATAAGCACTTTCCAAAAATTTCACTTTGGGATAAAAAAGAAATCTCCCATTGTGACACTAAATTTCCACCACAGCTATCTCACACAATGACCCCTCTACGATATCACAAATTTTGGAGAGTTTTTGCTGTGGCATTTTAAAAATATTGGGCCCCAAAAGTCCTTCCAATTGCATAAATAGGCCATTTTTATCAAATTCACTTAGGAATAAAAGCAAAATCTCTCCTTGTGCCACTAAATTTACATGACAGCTAGCTCACACAATGACCCTTCTACTATATCACAAATTTTGGAGAGTTTTTACTGTGGAATTTTAAAATTATTGGGCCTCAAATGTCCCTCGAATTGCATAAATCGGCCCTTTCCAAAAATTTCACTTTGGGATAAAAGCAAAATCTCTCATTGTGCCACTAAATATCCAAAACAGCTAGGTCACACAATGACCCCTCTACTATATCACAAAGTTTGTAGACTTTTTACTGTGGAATTTTAAAAATATTGGGCCCCAAATGTCCCTCGAATTGCATAAATAGGCCATTTTCAGCAAATTCACGTAGGAATAAAAGCAAAATCTCCCATTGTGCCACTAAATTTCAAGCACAGCTAGCTCACACAATGACCCCTCTACGATATCACAAATTTTGGAGAGTTTTTACTGTGGAATTGTAAAAATATTGGGCCCCAAATGTCCCTCAAATTGAATATTCAGGCCATTTTCAGCAAATTCACTTAGGAATAACAAAAAAAATCTCCCATTGGGCCACTAAAATTTCACCACAGCTAGCACACACAATGACCCCTCTACGATATCACAAAGTTTGGAGACTTTTTACTGTGGAATTTTAAAAATATTGGGCCCCAAATGTCCCTCAAATTGCAAAAATAGGCACTTGGCCTATTTCTGCAAATTCATGGGACATTGGGGCCCAATATTTTTAAAATTCAACAGTTAAAAGTACCCATACTTTTTAATAGCCTAGCGAGGTCATTGTGTGAGCTAGCTGTGGTGAAAATTTAGTGGCACAATGGGAGATTTTGCTTTTATCCCTAAGTGAATTTGCTGAAAATTGCCTATTTTTAAAATTCAAGGGACATTTGGGGACCAATATTTTTAAAATTCCACAGTAAAAAGTACCCATACTTTGTAATATCATAGAGGGGTCATAGTGTGAGCTAGCTGTGGTGGAATTTTAGTGGCACAATGGGAGATTTCTTTTTTATCCCAAAGAGAATTTGCTGAAAATGCCCTATTTATGCAATTCGAGGGACATTTGGGGCCCAATATTTTTAAAATTCCACAGTAAAAAGTCTCCAAACTTTGTGATATCGTAGAAGGGTCATTGTGTGAGCTAGATGTGGTGGAAATTTAGTGGCACAATGGGAAATTTTGCTTTTATCCCTAAGTGAATTTCTGAAAATGGCCAATTTATGCAATTTGAGGGACATTTGGGGCCCAATATTTTTAAAATTCCACAGTAAAAAGTCACCAAAATTTGTGATATTGTAGAGGGGTCATTGTGTGAGCTAGCTGTGGTGGAAATTTAGTGGCACAATGGGAAAATTTGCTTTTATTCCAAAGTGAAATTTTTGGAAAGGGCCGATTTCTGCAATTCGAGGGGCATTTGGGGGCCCAATATTTTTTAAATTCCACAGTAAAAAGTCTCCAAAATTTGTGATATCCTAGAGGGGTCATTGAGTGAGCTAGCTGTGGTGGAAATTTAGTGGCACAATGGGAGATTTCTTTTTTATCCCAAAGTGAAATTTTTGGAAAGTGCCTATTTTTGCAATTTGAGGGACATTTGGGGCCCAATATTTTTAAATTCCACAGTAAAAATGGTCCAAACTTAGTGATACCGTAGAGGGGTCATTGTGTGAGGTAGCTGTGGTGAAATTTTAGTGGCACAATGGGAGATTTCTTTTTATTCCTAAGTTAATTTGCTGAAAAGGGCCTATTTATGCAATTCGAGGGACATATGGGTCCCAATATTTTTAAAATTCCACAGTAAAAATGATCCAAACTTTGTGATATTGTAGAGGGATCATTGTGTGAGCTAGCTGTGGTGAAATTTTAGTGGAACAATGGGAGATTTCTTTTTTATTCCTAAGTGAATTTAGTGAAAAGGGCCGATTTATGAAATTCAAGGGACATTTGGGGCCCAATATTTTTAAAATTTCACAGTAAAAA
This sequence comes from Bombina bombina, assembly GCF_027579735.1. Taxonomy (NCBI): domain Eukaryota; kingdom Metazoa; phylum Chordata; class Amphibia; order Anura; family Bombinatoridae; genus Bombina; species Bombina bombina. The sequence goes on along the minus strand of NC_069502.1, from coordinate 478,149,719 downwards.
GTCTCCAAAATGTGTGATAGCGTAGAAGGGTCATTGTGTGAGCTAGCTGTGGTGGAAATTTAGTGGCACAATGGGAGATTTCTTTTTTATCCCAAAGTGAAATTTTTGGAAAGTGCCTATTTTTGCAATTTGAGGGACATTTGGGGCCCAATATTTTTAAAATTCTACAGTAAAAAGTCTCCAAACGTTGTGATACCGTAGAGGGTTCATTGTGTGAGTTAGCTGTTGTGAAATTTTAGTGGAACAATGGGAGATTTTTTTTATTCCTAAGTGAATTTGCTGAAAACGGCCGATTTAAGAAATTCAAGGGACATTTGGGGCCCAATATTTTTAAAATTCCACAGTAAAAATGGTCCAAACATTGTGATACCGTAGAGGGGTCATTGTGTGAGCTAGCTGTGGTGAAATTTTAGTGGAACAATGGGAGATTTCTTTTTTATTCCTAAGTGAATATACTGAAAAGGGCCGATTTATGAAATTTAAGGGACATTTGGGGCCCTATATTTTTAAAATTCCAAAGTAAAAAGTCTTCAAACTATGTGATATCTTAGAGGGGTCATTGGGTGAGCTAGCTGTGGTGAAATTTTAGTGGAACAATGGGAGATTTCTTTTTTATCCCAAAGTGAAATTTTTGGAAAGTGCCTATTTTTTCAATTTGAGGGACATTTGGGACCCAATATTTTTAAAATTCTACAGTAAAAATGGTCCAAACTTAGTGATACCGTAGAGGGGTCATTGTGTGAGCTAGCTGTGGTGAAATTTTTGTGGCACAATGGGAGATTTCTTTTTTATTCCTAAGTGAATTTGCTGAAAAGGGCTGATTTATGAAATTTAAGGGACATTTGGTGCCCTATATTTTTAAAATTCCACAGTAAAAAGTATCCAAACTTTGTGATATCATAGAGGGGTCATTAAGTGAGCTAGCTGTGGTGGAAATTTAGTGGCACAATGGGAGATTTCTTTTTTATCCCAAAGTGAAATTTTTGGAAAGTGCCTATTTTTGCAATTTGAGGGACATTTGGGGCCCAATATTCTTAAAATTCCACAGTAAAAATGGTCCAAACTTTGTGATACCGTAGAGGTGTCATTGTGTGAGTTAACTGTGGTGAAATTTTAGTGGAACAATGGGAGATTTTTTTTTATTCCTAAGTGAATTTGGTGAAAACGGCCGATTTATGAAATTCAAGGGACATTTGGGGCCCAATATTTTTAAAATTCCACAGTAAAAATGATCCAAACTTTGTGATACCATAGAGGGGTCATTGTGTGAGCTAGCTGTTGTGAAATTTTAGTGGCACAATGGGAGATTTCTTTTTTATTCCTAAGTTAATTTGCTGAAAAGGGCCTATTTATGCAATTTGAGGGACATATGGGTCATAATATTTTTAAAATTCCACAGTAAAAAGTCTCCAAACCTTGTGATATCGTAGAGGGGTCATTGTGTGAGCTAGCTGTGGTGAAATTTTAGTGGAACAATGGGAGATTTCTTTTTTATTCCTAAGTGAATTTGCTGAAAAGGGCTGATTTATGAAATTTAAAGGACATTTGGGGCCCTATATTTTTAAAATTCCACAGTAAAAAGTATCCAAACTTTGTGATATCATAGAGGGGTCATTAAGTGAGCTAGCTGTGGTGGAAATTTAGTGGCACAATGGGAGATTTCTTTTTTATCCCAAAGTGAAATTTTTGGAAAGTGCCTATTTTTGCAATTTGAGGGAAATTTGGGGCCCAATATTTTTAAAATTCCACAGTAAAAATGGTCCAAACTTTGTGATACCGTAGAGGTGTCATTGTGTGAGTTAACTGTGGTGAAATTTTAGTGGAACAATGGGAGATTTTTTTTTATTCCTAAGTGAATTTGGTGAAAACGGCCGATTTATGAAATTCAAGGGACATTTGGGGCCCAATATTTTTAAAATTCCACAGTAAAAATGATCCAAACTTTGTGATACCGTAGAGGGGTCATTGTGTGAGCTAGCTGTGGTGAAATTTTAGTGGAACAATGGGAGATTTCTTTTTTATTCCTAAGTGAATTTGCTGAAAAGGGCCGATTTATTAAATTTAAGGGACATTTGGGGCCCTATATTTTTAAAATTCCAAAGTAAAAAGTCTCCAAACTTTGTGATATCGTAGAGGGGTCATTGGGTGAGCTAGCTGTGGTGAAATTTTAGTGGAACAATGGGAGATTTCTTTTTTATCCCAAAGTGAAATTTTTGGAAAGTGTCTATTTTTTCAATTTGAGGGACATTTGGGGCCCAATATTTTTAAAATTCCACAGTAAAAATGGTCCAAACTTAGTGATACCGTAGAGGGGTCATTGTGTGAGCTAGCTGTGGTGAAATTTTTGTGGCACAATGGGAGATTTATTTTTTATTCCTAAGTGAATTTGCTGAAAAGGGCCGATTTATGAAATTTAAGGGACATTTGGGGCCCTATATTTTTAAAATTCCACAGTAAAAAGTATCCAAACTTTGTGATATCGTAGAGGGGTCATTGGGTGAGCTAGCTGTGGTGAAATTTTAGTTGAACAATGGGAGATTTCTTTTTTATTCCTAGGTTAATTTGCTGAAAAGGGCCTATTTATGCAATTCGAGGGACATATGGGTCCCAATATTTTTAAAATTCCACAGTAAAAAGTCTCCAAACTTTGTGATATCGTAGAGGGGTCATTGTGTGAGCTAGCTGTGGTGAAGTTTTAGTGGAACAATGGGAGATTTCTTTTTTATTCCTAAATGAATTTGCTGAAAAGGGCAGATTTATGAAATTCAAGGGACATTTGGAGCCCAATATTTTTAAAATTCCACAGTAAAAAGTCTCCAAAATGTGTGATATTGTAGAGGGGTCATTGTGTGAGCTAGCTGTGGTGAAATTTTAGTGGAACAATGGGAGATTTCTTTTTTATTCCTAAGTGAATTTGCTGAAAAGGGCCGATTTATGAAATTCAAGGGACATTTGGGGCCAATATTTTTAAAATTCCACAGTAAAAAGTCTCCAAAATGTGTGATATCGTAGAGGGGTCATAGTGTGAGCTAGCTGTGGTGGAAATTTAGTGGCACAATGGGAGATTTCTTTTTTATCCCAAAGTGAAATTTTTGGAAAGTGCCTATTTTTGCAATTTGAGGAACATTTGGGGCCCAATATTTTTAAAATTCCACAGTAAAAATAGTCCAAAATTAGTGATACCGTAGAGGGGTCATTGTGTGAGCTAGCTGTGGTGAAATTTTAGTGGCACAATGGGAGATTTCTTTTTTATTCCTAAGTTAATTTGCTGAAAAGGGCCGATTTATGCAAGTCGAGGGACATATGGGTTCCAATATTTTTAAAATTCCACAGTAAAAAGTCTCCAGACTGGGGGCAGAGCCGGCCGAGGATCGCAATGGCCGCATGATTCTTAGCTCCGGTTAGAGGAGCTCTTTCCACGGCATTATTAAGGGACATACCGGCAATTGCGAAGCCGGGAAAAACAACCTAATACTAGGCGAAGCCTAGAGGCATCGAATAAAACACTTTTGGGGCTTTGCCGAGGCGACTGAAAACTGCATCATATCCTGGAGCGTGTCAGGCCTAAGTGCGCACCATGTCAAAATGAGAAGCTAACACACGCGCCATCACTACCAGGGGTAAGAACACAGCACTCTTACTACTACATAGATGTCTTACAGTTACCCTCTTAGAGACAATTAACGGAGGCTTTGTCGACAGCATGGCTTACTATCTGGGAAACAGACCAACATGGTGTTTATTAATGGAGTCGGTTTAGACTCGCTCCGGACAGTTCATTATTAACTCCTGGGGCAGAAGCATTATATCTCCCGCAAATCCAGCCCTTTAAAAACTACACAACACAGTGTTTTAGGGGTGTGCTGCTACCGATTAGAAAACAACTTTAAACATGTGAACAGATCCCGCCATGCACCGCCTTAAGCAGCTGAAAATGACACTGATCTGCAGAGGTACAAAAGCCTGAAAGTGCCCAAACCAATCCTCAAATACTGGTGCCTAGACAGATTAGTACAGATTGGCAACGCTCTTATTGTAAGGACACTGTTTTGCAGCTCACTTGAAAAGGACTGTTGTTTATTTATTTTTATTGCACCCCCACCCTGGGTTGTGATACTACTTGTCACCACAGTGCAGCAAAGGGTACAAGCTGATTCCTATTCACACTAATTTTACAAAGCCAGAAATGGCGTCTAGACGCACATCCAGGCCAGAAAAAAACACTAAGGGCCTAACAACTCCCAATGCTAAAATGGACAATTTTTTTAAAGTCATGGAATCCTCCATGTCTGCTACAGCTGAACAGCCAGATGCTGAACAAACCACTTCTGAGATGGATTCCCCTGCTCCCCTCACTATAGCTGATATACAGAATCTGCCGACTAAAGCGGACTTTGCCTCTTTTTTCACCCAAGTTGGGAAACTTATTAAAGATGGACTATCTGAAGTCAGGAAAGATCTCTCAGACTTGGGAGATAGAGTTATGCAGGCAGAGGAGGATTTGGAACAATTTTCTAATACTACAGAACTTCAAAACCGTACTCTTCAAGTGCATGACGATATGATACTACAGCTTCAAAACCAAGTCGAAGATTTAGACAACAGAGGGAGACGGCAGAATCTAAGAATAAGAGGTGTCTCAGAGAAAGTTACAACATCCCAAATCCAACAGCACCTGCAGCAACTGTTCCAACACATCCTGCAAGAAGATATACCAGTTATCCCCTTAGACAGAGCCCACCGGGCCTTGCGTCCGAAGCCGCCAGAAGATAAGCCACCCAGAGACATAATTCTGCGATTTCAAAACTTCAAAGACAAGGAGAAAGTGATGACAGCCTCGAGGAAGACACGCCAAATCTTGTTTGAAGGAGATACAATACAGATATATGCAGATCTAAGTAACATTACACTCTTCAAGCGCAGAGAGGCGAGATATCTTACAATGCACCTCCAGGATTTAAAAATACCCTACAGATGGGGTTTTCCCTTCTGTATCAAAGTGCGACACAACTCCCAGATTGTCACATATAGTCACCCAGATGACTTAGACCAATTTTGCAGCAGTTTAAAGATCCCACCTCCATCTATGAGCTCATCTGAATCCACTTCAAGATCTGGAGATAACTCATTATCACCGGCATCGAAACAACAAAGACTAGCCTGGACAAAAGTTTCCAAGAAAACTAACAAAGGGAACCTGAAAACAGCCCAGCAGAAAGGAGAAATAACCTGAAATAAAAGACTTAAAGGGACAGTATACACTCATTTTCATATAACTGCATGTAATAGACACTACTATAAAGAATAATATGCACAGATACTGATATAAAAATCCAGTATAAAACTGTTTAAAAACTTACTTAGAAGCTGTCAGTTTGGCTCTGTTGAAAAGGTATCTGGAAAGCCCACTGCAAGTGGCAAATAAGACACTCCCCCCCCTCCCCCTTCTTTTGCATATGAAAAGACCCTTTACACAAACAGGAGCAAGCTGGAGTAGGTAGTCGAGCGTATTCACATAAAACTTTGGGGCTTGGTTAGGAGTCTGAAAATCAGAGCAATGTTATTTAAAAATAAGCAAAACTATACATTAATTTAAAAAAAAAAACTTTATGGGCTATATAAATAGATCATCTACAAAACATTTATGCAAAGAAAAAATGAGTGTATAATGTCCCTTTAAGAACTGGCCCGCTTCATAATTGCCTATTATTCAGTAGAATTCTATGCCAGGGATCTAGAAGTTTCTGGTAACCTATGCAGGAAATGTTTTGTGCCCATATACAATGGTTGTATCACTGTTGATTACATTAAAACTAGTATGCCAAACACTAGCCACCCCTCAGATAGTCCTCACTACCTGGTGATGGAAACGCTCCGTCATGGTAATTCTCTCTATTTACTATGACCCCCCCCCATCTTGTACGGGATACTGTTTTAAGTATTGTTGTTCTATTATGTTATTGTTAATACATTATATGTTTTACTTATTTTCTCTATTCCTTCCAGCGGATCCTTACACTAGAGGAGATCGCTGTTCCCTATGCAACCCCTCTTTTCCTTCTTACCCTTTTTCTGACAGAGACGCAGCTGAGAGACACCAACAGCGAGCTTTCATACTCAGGTACTGTGACATGCAACACGTAAATAATCGCATTAAGCCGGCAGACACCCCTTCCAACTCATATATAGCAATTGATAGGCTCTACAAACAACACTACATAAACGCTCTTCCTTATAACACATATGGCAGTCCCTGATATGTTACTAATCTCCCAAAATGTTAAAGGCCTAAACTCACCCACTAAAAAATCCATTGCCCTTAATTGGTTTCATAAACATAAAGGAGAGGTGATCTTCCTACAAGAGACTCACTTTTGCAAACATATGACACCAAAATGCTCCTCTAAACAATTTCCAATAGAATATTTTAATTCAGCACCTACTAAGCGGAACGGAGTAGGCATCCTATTTAGACATAATATCCCTTTCCAACTCACTCAGCAATATACAGACAATGAGGGACGATTCTTGATTCTAGTAGGTACAATATATAACCATCCAACCACACTTGCAACATATTATGCGCCAAACACTGGCCAGGCCCGCTTTTTCAAAAAACTGATTAGAAATTTATTAGAGGTAACAAAGGGAGTGCTGATTCTAGCAGGAGATAGCAATGTAGCTATGGAACCGCCTTTAGATTGCTCTAACAAAAAGAGTTCAATGCCCAAAAGCTCCCTTAGTGCTATCTCTAGGACCCTGCGCAGTGCAACGCTATTAGACACCTGGAGAATCCAACACCCCGAACAGAGGACATATAGCTTTTACTCAAATCCTCAGAAGTCATATTCCAGAATAGACCACATATTTATAGACCAGAGGAGCCTACCCCTAGTAAAGCACTCGGAAATTCTGCCGACCCCATGGTCTGACCATTCAATGGTAACACTATCCCTAGCCCTGCCAAATAAACCCCTATCTGACCCTCATTGGCGACTAGACGAAACGCTTCTACTGCAGCCACTAATTAAAGATAAAATTACGCGCTCGCTTAAAGACTATTTTCTACATAATGCTACCCCGGATACATCCCCCGCCCTTGTATGGGAAGCACATAAAGCAGTTGTGAGAGGGGAATTCCTAAAACAGAAATCTATTGCAAGGAAAAACTATAATGGGAAATATAACACATTAATCCATCAACTCCAAGATATTGAGAGACTACATATGCAGGCCCCATCCAATGAACAGCACATAATTCAACTGACTAAGACTAGACGCGAGCTGAATGAACTACTCAATAGAGAGGCACAACGTAAGGCAACCTATTTAAATAAACTTTATTTTGTAGAAGGTAATAAAGCAGGTCCTCTACTGGCTAGAGCCCTTAGAAATCGCACAAATAACCAATTTATCCGTAAATTATCCCTTCCAACCACACAAGGGGAATACACCCATGATAGTAGAGCAATTGCAAATGTATTTGGAGATTATTACAAAAAGCTCTATAATATTCCTGTAACCCCATACTCCACAGACAACGAGGCAATAGACTCTTACATTTTAGGGGCCAACGTTCCAACTTTACCTAACCATATCTCAAAGCAAATGGAGAACCCCATAACCCTACAAGAAGTCTTAGCAGCCATACTACAAACAGTTCCAGTCCATCCTGGCACCTCACCTCACAAATCTATTCAACTCCCTTGATAAAGATGGCCTACTCTCCCATAACCTTTTAGAAGCGCATATATAGGTTATCCCCAAAGCAGGAAAACCACCCACAGAACCAAGTAGTTACCGCCCTATATCCCTATTGAATGGGGATATAAAAATATATGCCAAAATACTGGCAAACCGGATTAGCAAAATACTCCCAACTCTAGTGCATGTAGACCAAGCCGGCTTTGTTCCGCTCAGGGAGGCCAGAGACAACACGATTAGGGTTCTCCATTTAATGGAACATGTTAAAACAAAACAAATACCCGCTGTCCTGGTCTCCACTGATGCGGAACAGGCCTTTGATAGACTGAACTGGCCTTTCCTGCTCAGCACACTTTAACATTTTTGTTTCACGGAACTAAGGATCAAACGAATATTTCACCTATATAATGGTCCCTCGGCAAAAGTCAGCGCAAATGGGGTATTATCACACAGCTTTCATATACATAACGGGACAAGACAAGGCTGTCCACTATCGCCCATACTTTTTGTCCTCACGATGGAGATCCTAGCCTGTCATATCAGGAAAAATCCAGACATTCACGGTATTAACATTGGTCCAGACTCACACAAACTAGCTATGTTCGCGGACGACGTGCTGGTCACCTTAACGCTCCCCGACATATCCATGCCCAACCTGACCCGGGAATTTGATAAGTTCAGTAGATTTTCGCATTTTCACATAAACTATTCAAAGTCAGAACTATTAAATATCTCTATGACTACCAATACCTTTGCAGCTTTCACACAAGTATGTCCATTTAAAATTCAAAACTCACACCTAAAATATTTAGGCGTGTTATTGTCCTCTAGTCCGGGACGATGGTTCGCTCTGAACTACCGACCCCTCCTACACTCTATACAGCATTCTCTTTCCTCCTGGAAGGACAAACCCCTGTCATGGTGGGGCAGGATACAGTCGATCAAAATGACAATACTCCGGAAAATTTTGTATATACTACAGGCAATACCAATCGCCCTTCCTAAAACATTCATACAACAGCTTCAAAAAGCTGTGAATGCCTTTGTGTGGGGTAAATCTCGCCCAAGGATAGCACGGGGAACAATGTATAGATCCCTCCAGAATGGAGGATTGGGATTGCCAGACATAAGCTTATATTACCATGCATCAGTACTGCAGACAATACTAGATTGGCATTGTAGAAAAGACTCTAAGGCATGGGTAGCAATTGATTCCCAATTACTTAGATCCCCTAACCCAGGCCCTCTTTGCTGGCTCCCTAAAATCAGGCGCACCTCTCCTTGCCAATCGTCTATACTCTACCGACATATATTTAGCACATGGGATCACTTAACCAAAACAGCCCCAACATTGTCTACACCCACTTCCCCGCTTACTCCAATTTTCCCCAGCATAGAACTGATGGGGGGTTACGATAACAGGAAAAAAGACACACTAATTACTGAGCTACTGGACTCCGTTCCCATAGCACACCTGACTACGCAAGGCAAACTAAGAACTAGAGAGGAACTCGCACCAATTCTATTTGGCTCCTTTGCCCCATGGCTAAAATATGCGCAATTACGACACTTTATCATGACATCTCCCAACAAAATAGACCTTCTAAGATTGCCGACACCATTTGAGCAAATCTGCTTAGCAGGGAAAACTGCCAGAGGTACACTTTCACTAGCTAAAGGGATACTCCAAAATGCACAAACCCCCTCACTCCCCCCATATGTAGCTAAGTGGCACAGAGAACTAGATATGGCAATGGATACTAAACAATGGCTACAAATATATCAGAACACACGTACCTCCTCCACTTCTCCCAAGGTTATTGAACTCAACTACAAAGTGCTTATGCACTGGTACTTGACACCAGCTAGGCTACACAACATCTAGCCCACCTCCCCATCATTATGTTGGAGAGGCTGCAGCGAACGGGGCACCACTCTACATATGTGGTGGTCTTGCCCCAAACTTCACCCATATTGGAAGGGAATAGAGGCCACATTGGGAAAATTGGCAGAGGCGGCCTTCTCCCTAAACCCAAAATTGATCCTCCTAAATGAGACCCCCCCTCTCCAATGTAAAATTAGGAAAACACTGATACGTATTGGACTCAATAGCACCAAATCCCTGATCGCCCTATACTGGAAATCCCCCACAATACCATCACAAGACAGCTGGTTACAAAATACAGACAAGATGCTCTCATGTGAAGAATATGGCTATTTTAAGAGAGGTAAATCTGCATTTTATGCAGATATCAGATTTTACTGGGACTCTGTTACTGCCACGCAAACACAATAGACCCCACATACACCAGACGCATCTTTAGAGTAAGGAAATTAAAAACCCTTTCCAAAACATATAACTCTTTTTACGCCGCTGGTGCGGATGTTTTAATAACTTCAGCGCAAACATCACATTAGGGATGTCTCTGTCAGATACCCCCCCCTTTTTTTTCTTCCCCCTCCCCCTCTTCCCCTCTGTTACTCCCCTGTACCCTTCTTTTGTTGGAATAGGGATTGATTTTAGACTTATGTATAAGAAGTTATAGCACATAGTAATTGCTCCACAACACCTATGACTTATGAGAAAGAATATGGCTAACATCTCCAGGGAACGAAAATGGATAATAAAAGACTTTGTCAATGACTGTAACAACTGGGACATTATACTCCAGAAGCCCACGGATCAGATATCTGTTGTTCGAAATCTGTGGCTATTTGCAGTTTAGCCATTTAGAGCTTTACGATTTGTATGCTAAACTCAGTTCCCTGTGATTCCTTTTCTCTTTTTTTTTTCTCTTGTTAAAAGGATGTTTTATTTGTTATCAAAATCAATAAAAATGTATATTTAAAAAAAAAAAGTCTCCAGACTTTGTAATATCGTAGAGGGGTTATTGTGTGAGCTAGCTGTGGTGAAATTTTAGTGGAACAATGGGAGATTTCTTTTTTATTCCTAAGTGAAATTTTTGGAAAGGGCAGATTTATGAAATTCAAGGGACATTTGGAGACCAATATTTTTAAAATTCCACGGTAAAAAGTCTCCAAAATGTGTGATAGCGTAGAAGGGTCATTGTGTGAGCTAGCTGTGGTGGAAATTTAGTGGCACAATGGGAGATTTCTTTTTTATCCCAAAGTGACATTTTTGGAAAGTGCCTATTTTTGCAATTTGAGGGACATTTGGGGCCCAATATTTTTAAAATTCCACAGTAAAAAGTCTCCAAACTTTGTGATACCACAGAGGGGTCATTGTGTGAGTTAGCTGTGGTGAAATTAGTGGAACAATGGGAGATTTTTTTTTATTCCTAAGTGAATTTGCTGAAAAGGGCCGATTTATGAAATTCAAGGGACATTTGGGGCCCAATATTTTTAAAATTCCACAGTAAAAATGGTCCAAATTTTGTATACCGTAGAGGGGTCATTGTGTGAGCTAGCTGTGGTGAAATTTTAGTGGCACAATGGGAGATTTCTTTTTTATTCCTAAGTTAATTTGCTGAAAAGGGCCTATTTATGCAATTTGAGGGACATATGGGTCATAATATTTTTAAAATTCCACAGTAAAAAGTCTCCAAACCTTGTGATATCGTAGAGGGGTCATTGTGTGAGCTAGCTGTGGTGAAATTTTAGTGGAACAATGGGAGATTTCTTTTTTATCCCAAAGGGAAATTTTTGGAAAGTGTCTATTTTTTCAATTTGAGGGACATTTGGGGCCCAATATTTTTAAAATTCCACAGTAAAAATGGTCCAAACTTAGTGAAACCGTAGAGGGGTCATTGTGTGAGCTAGCTGTGGTGAAATTTTTGTGGCACAATGGGAGATTTCTTTTTTATTCCTAAGTGAATTTGCTGAAAAGGGCCGATTTATGAAATTTAAGGGACATTTGGGGCCCTATATTTTTAAAATTCCAAAGTAAAAAGTATCCAAACTTTGTGATGTCGTAGAGGGGTCATTGGGTGAGCTAGTTGTGGTGAAATTTTAGTGGAACAAAGGGAGATTTCTTTTTTATCCCAAAGTGAAATTTTTGGAAAGTGCCTATTTTTTCAATTTGAGGGACATTTGGGGCCCAATATTTTTAAAATTCCACAGTAAAAATTGTCCAAACTTAGTGATACCATATAGGGGTCATTGTGTGAGCTAGCTGTGGTGAAATTTTTGTGGCACAATGGGAGATTTCTTTTTTATTCCTAAGTTAATTTGCTGAAAAGGGCCTATTTATGCAATTCGAGGGACATATGGGTCCCAATATTTTTAAAATTCCACTGTAAAAAGTCTCCAAACTTAGTGATATCGTAGAGGGGTCATTGTGTGAGCTAGCTGTGGTGAAGTTTTAGTGGAACAATGGGAGATTTCTTTTTTATTCCTAAATGAATTTGCTGAAAAGGGCAGATTTATGAAATTCAAGGGACATTTGGAGCCCTATATTTTTAAAATTCCACAGTAAAAAGTCTCCAAAATGTGTGATATCGTAGAGGGGTCATTGTGTGAGCTAGCTGTGGTGAAATTTTAGTGGAACAATGGGAGATTTCTTTTTTATTCCTAAGTGAATTTGCTGAAAAGGGCAGATTTATGAAATTCAAGGGACATTTGGAGCCCAATATTTTTAAAATTCCACAGTAAAAAGTCTTCAAAATGTGTGATATTGTAAAGGGGTCATTGTGTGAGCTAGCTGTGGTGAAAATTTAGTGGCACAATGGGAGATTTCTTTTTTATCCCAAAGTGAAATTTTGGAAAGTGCCTATTTTTGCAATTTGAGGGACATTTGGGGCCCAATATTTTTAAAATTCCACAGTAAAAATAGTCCAAAATTAGTGATACCGTAGAGGGGTCATTGTGTGAGCTAGCTGTGGTGAAATTTTAGTGGAACAATGGGAGATTTCTTTTTTATTCCTAAGTGAATTTGCTGAAAAGGGCCGATTTATGAAATTCAAGGGACATTTGGGGCCAATATTTTTAAAATTCCACAGTAAAAAGTCTCCAAAATGTGTGATATCGTAGAGGGGTCATTGTGTGAGCTAGCTGTGGTGGAAATTTAGTGGCACAATGGGAGATTTCTTTTTTATCCCAAAGTCAAATTTTTGGAAAGTGCCTATTTTTGCAATTTGAGGGACATTTAGGGCCCAATATTTTTAAAATACCACAGTAAAAATTGTCCAAACTTAGTGATACCATATAGGGGTCATTGTGTGAGCTAGCTGTGGTGAAATTTTTGTGGCACAATGGGAGATTTCTTTTTTATTCCTAAGTTAATTTGCTGAAAAGGGCCTATTTATGCAATTTGAGGGACATATGGGTCATAATATTTTTAAAATTCCACAGTAAAAAGTCTCCAAACCTTGTGATATCGTAGAGGGGTCATTGTGTGAGCTAGCTGTGGTGAAATTTTAGTGGAACAATGGGAGATTTCTTTTTTATCCCAAAGGGAAATTTTTGGAAAGTGTCTATTTTTTCAATTTGAGGGACATTTGGGGCCCAATATTTTTAAAATTCCACAGTAAAAATGGTCCAAACTTAGTGAAACCGTAGAGGGGTCATTGTGTGAGCTAGCTGTGGTGAAATTTTTGTGGCACAATGGGAGATTTCTTTTTTATTCCTAAGTGAATTTGCTGAAAAGGGCCGATTTATGAAATTTAAGGGACATTTGGGGCCCTATATTTTTAAAATTCCAAAGTAAAAAGTATCCAAACTTTGTGATGTCGTAGAGGGGTCATTGGGTGAGCTAGTTGTGGTGAAATTTTAGTGGAACAAAGGGAGATTTCTTTTTTATCCCAAAGTGAAATTTTTGGAAAGTGCCTATTTTTTCAATTTGAGGGACATTTGGGGCCCAATATTTTTAAAATTCCACAGTAAAAATTGTCCAAACTTAGTGATACCATATAGGGGTCATTGTGTGAGCTAGCTGTGGTGAAATTTTTGTGGCACAATGGGAGATTTCTTTTTTATTCCTAAGTTAATTTGCTGAAAAGGGCCTATTTATGCAATTCGAGGGACATATGGGTCCCAATATTTTTAAAATTCCACTGTAAAAAGTCTCCAAACTTAGTGATATCGTAGAGGGGTCATTGTGTGAGCTAGCTGTGGTGAAGTTTTAGTGGAACAATGGGAGATTTCTTTTTTATTCCTAAATGAATTTGCTGAAAAGGGCAGATTTATGAAATTCAAGGGACATTTGGAGCCCTATATTTTTAAAATTCCACAGTAAAAAGTCTCCAAAATGTGTGATATCGTAGAGGGGTCATTGTGTGAGCTAGCTGTGGTGAAATTTTAGTGGAACAATGGGAGATTTCTTTTTTATTCCTAAGTGAATTTGCTGAAAAGGGCAGATTTATGAAATTCAAGGGACATTTGGAGCCCAATATTTTTAAAATTCCACAGTAAAAAGTCTTCAAAATGTGTGATATTGTAAAGGGGTCATTGTGTGAGCTAGCTGTGGTGAAAATTTAGTGGCACAATGGGAGATTTCTTTTTTATCCCAAAGTGAAATTTTGGAAAGTGCCTATTTTTGCAATTTGAGGGACATTTGGGGCCCAATATTTTTAAAATTCCACAGTAAAAATAGTCCAAAATTAGTGATACCGTAGAGGGGTCATTGTGTGAGCTAGCTGTGGTGAAATTTTAGTGGAACAATGGGAGATTTCTTTTTTATTCCTAAGTGAATTTGCTGAAAAGGGCCGATTTATGAAATTCAAGGGACATTTGGGGCCAATATTTTTAAAATTCCACAGTAAAAAGTCTCCAAAATGTGTGATATCGTAGAGGGGTCATTGTGTGAGCTAGCTGTGGTGGAAATTTAGTGGCACAATGGGAGATTTCTTTTTTATCCCAAAGTCAAATTTTTGGAAAGTGCCTATTTTTGCAATTTGAGGGACATTTAGGGCCCAATATTTTTAAAATTCCACAGTAAAAATAGTCCAAAATTAGTGATACCGTAGAGGGGTCATTGTGTAAGCTAGCTGTGGTGAAATTTTAGTGGCACAATGGGAGATTTCATTTTTATTCCTAAGTTAATTTGCTGAAAAGGGCCTATTTATGCAATTCGAGGGACATATGGGTTCCAATATTTTTAAAATTCCACAGTAAAAAGTCTCCAAACTTTGTGATATCGTAGAGGGGTCATTGTGTGAGCTATCTGTGGTGAAATTTTAGTGGAACAATGGGAGATTTCTTTTTTATTCCTAAGTGAATTTGCTGAAAAGGACAGATTTACGAAATTCAAGGGACATTTGGGGCCCAATATTTTTAAAATTCCACAGTAAAAAGTCTCCAAAATATGTGATATCGTAGAGGGGTCATTGTATGAGCTAGCTGTGGTGGAAATTTAGTGGCACAATGGGAGATTTCTTTTTTATCCCAAAGTGAAATTTTTGGAAAGTGCCTATTTTTGCAATTTGCGGGACATTTGGGGCCCAATATTTTTAAAATTCCACAGTAAAAATGGTCCAAACTTAGTGATACCGTAGAGGGGTCATTGTGTGAGCTAGCTGTGGTGAAATTTTAGTGGAACAATAGGAGATTTCTTTTTTATCCCAAAGTGAAATTTTTGAAAAGTGCCTATTTTTGCAATTTGAGGGACATTTGGGGCCCAATATTTTTAAAATTCCACAGTAAAAATGGTCCAAACTTAGTGATACCGTAGAGGGGTCACTGTGTGAGCTAGCTGTGGTGGAAATTTAGTGGCACAATGGGAGATTTTGCTTTTATCCCTATGTGAATTTGCTGAAAATTGCCTATTTATGCAATTTGAGGGACATTTGGGGCACAATATTTTTAAAAATTCCACAGTAAAAACACCCCATACTTTGTGATATCGTAGAGGGGTCATTGTGTGAGCTAGTTGTGGTGGAAATTTAGTGGCACAATGGGAGATTTCTTTTTTTATCCCAAAGTCAAATTTTTGGAAAGTGCCTATTTTTGCAATTTGAGGGACATTTGGGCCCAATATTTTTAAAATTCCACAGTAAAAAGTCTCCAAAATTTGTGAAATCGTAGAGGGGTCATTGTGTGAGCTAGCTGTGGTGAAATTGTAGTGGCACAATGGGAGATTTTGCTTTTATTCATAAGTGAAATTGCTTGAAAGTGATGATTTTTGCAATTTTAGGGACGTTTGGGGCCTTATATTTTTAAAATTTCCACACTAAAAAGTTTCCATACTTTGTGATATCTTAGTGGGGTCATTGTTTGAACTAGCTTTGGTGGAAATGTAGTGGCACAATGGGGAATTTTGTTTTTAATGCTTAGAGAAATGCTGGAATATGACTTTTTTTTTTTTTACATTTGAGTGACATTTATAACAAAAATGCTTGTGGTATTCATTAAAACATTTCTTATTAGCATATATGTATGTTACAGCCTTTAATAGTCTTAAGAAAGTACTAACAAATAAGTGTCTGATAGCTTGACTACTGTTTTAAACCTGTCTGATAGCTTGACTTGGATTTTTAAACTGTCTGATAGCTTGACTCCAGTTCCCCCTCCTACCCATGTAGCTTGCTATTAGCAGAAACAAACATTCCAGACGTGCACTCACGCAGAAAACGTTTTTTAGTGCTTTGATTTTAAAACAAGGAATGCACAAACTATATGTTTATTTATATAAATATGAGGCACATATGATGTTATACAGCACTCAATTCGCACCACAGTTAGAGAGCAATCTGATAATCCTTCTCTTAACTTTATTTATACAATTATCTGTCATGCACATCACCTGACTGCTGTGCCTGTGAGCAACGTGCGTTACAACATGGAAGCATACATAGCAGCATTGAGCTCATTTCACCATTCTGTTTGACAACACTCTTTTTGAATTTACTGGGGGTAAGCTGCACAGACTGCCTAAAAATCCTGTATTATTAAATTTGGAATACATTTATGAATTTACAGCAAAAGTTAGTTGGCAGAATTTGCAGCAGGTGTTTAGTGTCCCTTTAATAATTCAAAATTATTTAAATGCTAATTGTATTGCCCCATCAATTCACCTTCCCCAAATACCAACATTTAGGATGTTATACCTATATTGTATTGTTTTTTAATTAGTATTACTACTACTATTACTACAACTACTACTAATAATATTAATAATATTATTAATACAACAATTAATAAAAGAAATCCTGAGAAGATAACATTTGTTAACACTTTGCACCACCTTGCAATTTATGCAGAAAATTTGTAGGTATAAATTATCTAATCATACAAATATTAGATACATTTAAAAGCATAAATCCTAGACGAATAGCTGAAACCATTTTGGCAATGTATGCTTTTCTAAATTTAGGTCTAGATTACGAGTAGAGCATAAAATTGAGCCTTCCCGAGCATGATAATTGTGCTCCACTCGTAATACAAGCGCACTCAATGATTCGCTATTGAATGTGACCATGCGTTCGCATTGCACGGAAGCTTTGCACTCAATAAAGATGGCTTCCATAGGCTCCAATGGGAGCCTCGTTCTGATACCATTAGACATGGCATGAGAACCTAGTGCAGCGAAGGGGGTAAGTCGTACAGCGATGGGCAGCAGATTTAAATATATACTGTATGTATATGAATATATACATATATATTTATGTGTTAATATGTGTATATACATACAGTATATATTTAAAATTAATCAGAGGTTTGACCTCTGATTAATTTTCTGAGTGCTACTTGTGATGGCTGGTTATTTATCATGTGCCCATAAATGGACAAATTTTCCTGTTTACGGGAGCGTGATAAATAGCACTCCACTTGTAACCTAGCACTTAATGGGGTAAAAAAAAGGCTTTGTAAAATTGCCAGTAAACACAAAATAGAACCAATACTGTAGCACACTTGAGAATATGTGATTGAGTGCGTGCAAAAAGGATGTTAGATTTTTTCCACTTTTGTTACTCCATTGACTTCCATGGGTGAATACATTAATGTTATAGTGATATTCTAACTTCAACATTTTCACTTTCAACTTGTAATATGAGCACTACCTGACATGCACAAAAAGCTTACTTTTCGCGGACTTAGGGCTTGTTTCCATTGAGCCGTTAAAAATGGAGCCATAAGCTACCGAAGCGGCCGACTGCTAAAAGTAATTTACGACTCCATTTTAGTACCAGGTTTCCATTGAAAAGGTTTCCGCTTTGCGAGCGGTCTCTCTTTTTTGTGTAGGTGTAACTTAGCGTTGTGTTAATGCTTCCACCTTATGCCGGATTTCTAAAATATTAATAGGTTACTATGGTAACCCGACCTTAGACTACACTCGATCGCATATACGGCGCCACATACAAGTGCGGTGCCGTATATTATATCCGTTGCTCGCTGTTAGAATAAAATCAAACACCTAACGCATGCATATCTACCTCTCAACTGCAACCCCCCCACCAGAATAACTAATGTATTAACCCCTAATCCCCCAACCCCCATACCACGAAGTATCTATCAAAGTTATTAACCCCTAAACTGCCATCTCCCCACAACACAAACTATCTATTATATATTTTAACCCCTAATAAGCAATGCCCCCACAACACAAACTATCTATTAAATGTATTAACCCCTAATCCACAATGCCCCCACAACACAAACTATCTATTTAAACTATTAACCCCTAATCCGCCATTAACCCACATCGCAATTAACCTAATAAATCTATTAACCCCTAAACCACCAAACCCCACAATGCAAATAACTAATCACTAAGCCCCCTAACCTAACATCCCCTAAATTAACTCCATTACAGAAATTAAAATAATCCTAAATTACAATTATAATAAAAAAGCTATTATTACTTAAAAAATAAAAAAAATAAGTTTAAATTAAGCTAAAATTACAGAAAATAAAAAAGTCTAACATTACAAAAAATAATAAACAAAAATTATCTAAAATAAAAAAATTAAACCTAATCCCTATGAAAAAAAGCCCCCCCCCCCCAAAATAAAAACACCCCCTAATCTAATACTAAACTACCAATAGCCCTTAAAAGGGCATTTTTGTAGGGCATTGCCTTAAAAAAAACTAAGTTCCCCCTAATAGTAAAAACCCCCAAAATAAACAAACACTAAAAAATCCTAAAATTACAGAAAAAAAATAAACAAAGCTATCAAATTTTTTTTAAACCTAATATAAAAAATCCCCCCAAAAATAAAAACATCCCCTAATCTAATACTAAACTACCAATAGCCCTTAAAAGGGCTTTTGTAGGGCATTGCCCTAAGTTAAACATCTCTTTTACCTAAACAAATTACCAATTACCCCCTAACACTAAAACCCCGAAAATAAAAAAACCTAACACTAAAAAAACCTAAACTACCCATTGCCCCTAAAGGGACATTTGTATGGCATTGCCCTTAAAAGGGCATTCGGCTCTTTTACTGCCCTTAAAAGGGCAATCAGCTCTTCTCCAGCCCCAAAACCCTAATCTTAAAATAAAAAGCCACTTAAACATTAAGAGCTCCTGATCTCAGCTTTAGAAAACATGAACTATCCTTGATAAAACCAGACTAAATGACTGGTATTGGAAGGACGGCGACAAGTAAAGAAGCCTTGGCCATGTGAATAGCAAACTAGTGCCTGTATAATTACTACTTAGCTGAAAAATTGATCCGGGGCTCTCTGTCTCGCGCTGAAGCGCCATTTTGACTGAGGAGATGCTACTATCTGCCATGAAGATCCCTGTGCTGTATTCGGACATCAGGCAGTTACTGGAGGAACATGGACAGCGAATGTGCGAGAGACTAGACGCTCTCACTGAAAAAATCCAAGAGGCACATTCACGCCACATCGCCGCTGCTGAGGAGCGGGAGGCGGCATCGGAGTCACAGCGGGACACAGTGTATGTGGATCCAAGGGAGGGCCTCCCGCTGCAGGCACTGGCGAGTGCAGATACTGATAAGGAGCCCTGCCCGTCCTTTGTCGCCATGAGGGACATGACCGCAGAGGGAGCAGCTCAGCACGAACACTTGCAGATGGGCATAGGCCCTGTGGATCGGAGCAGAGGTCGCGCTCTGTTATCCGTGCCCCCCCTTGGAAAGAGCCATGCGGTCATGCTACGACGGCCCGACTGGGGTCACTTTCATGGTGCTCTACTATCCTGGACCTGGTGTCATTGTTTTCCCTCGGTCCCCCAGGCTTGCTGCTCCCATCTGATCGTGGGAGGGTTTGACTGTATGCAAACAGGGTGAGCGGGACCTATGGGAGGCGGGTATGACCGCCGGAGCAGCTGCAGGGTATATAAGAAACTTAGTGCTTCAGTCGGTTGGAGGCTCCCTCTCTCTTGCGATTAGTAATCGGCCCATGATGACACATAGTCGGATCCCCACTAGAGGATTACCTCCTGCTCCTCCATATTGCCCGTCTTATTTGTCTGTTGTGGATATAACACATACAATTGTTCATCACTTAGCCCTCGCCTATGGCTACTAGCTTGTCATTATTCTGCTAGAGGTGACAGGGCAGACTTTAGACTATACATGAGATTACATGTTATTAACAGCGCTAGTCTTAAGCAGCCATTGTCATAAATATTTATGTCCCTCTAGGTCTCCCCAGATTAACTGTATCTGTGTTTCAGAGTAACAATGAAGATCTAAAGTCTGGCAGCTCCTACATATGAACTGAGTACTAACAGCTGACCTGTGCTACATTTGTTTACTATTTAGGAAAAATTTGCCTAGGAGCGTTGGCCTTCTTATTAGTTAGCGGTCTGTTATCATCTACACTCCAGCTGTGTTGAAGCCTGCCATTAAGCCTGTAAACTAACAACCCTATATTTTCTATCTCCCTTTTAAAGATTAAGGAGCCCCTATACTGAATAATTCCAGGCTAAGGCCCCGGAGGGTTATAGCACTCTGCTGACACCGCATAGTTGTCTATAGTTATGGATTGGGAGACCTATGTTAGATATTATACACATGTGTGGAACGAGTTCTTATATCTATTATATTTCTTGTCACTTCTTGCATGATAACTAGGGCCCATACAGGTATTAATGTTTAGTAACAATGTTTTATGGATAGACAGGATGATAGCCTACATATTCTATCATTATATTGCCATGTATGATTAACCTAGAGCTCTTGTCTGAAATGTATACTCTATTCTGGGCTGTCCACATGCTTAGTTGTCCTTATTCAGATAGTCATAATGTTAAGTTGCTCTATAAATATCTCTGGGCTCTATGTTAGGAGTGTATGTTAACAATAGTAAGATCTGTTATTCCCCTCCCCCCCCCTCCCCCTCATTACTTCTGTGCGGTTGGGGATGATTCCCTTTCTCTCTGCACACCCTTTTGGCAGAGTTTAGTAGTCTCTGCCCTACCTGTAGAGCCACGACTTTGTTTTTTTCTTCTGCACCATGGTAGAATGGCTCAAGGGGGTTCAACACAGGATCATTGATTTTATAGTGATTTCCTGTTTCCTGAAGTTTCCTCAAGATGATAGTTTAGAGATTGCCTATGTTCTAATAGAGGCTCAGCACTAATGGTTATTGGATTACAATAACAACTGAGAGAGGCTATACTCCATGTTTTCCCAAATGATGATCTCTACAGAGTTACCCTGATGCCTTTATTATGCTTTACTGTATTGATATTGTATATGCACTTCATAATCTGTATTTATCCCACATAAGCTGAAATTGCAATCTTTACTATTATCTACATTGACATGTCCTCAATTGTTTTGTTTAACTTTTGGTCCCACGACTGGACCTGCTTGTCTGAGGAACTCGCAAAACCTATAAGATTTAAAAAAAATGAGGTGCCCACTGTGTAATGTCATGCCAGTATAATATAAGTTGTACAATGTATTCTGTTGATGAGACTGTTGCCAATGTGTTATTCAACCTCAATAAAAACTATTTAATATAAAACTCAAAAAAAAAAAAAAAAAAAAGCCACTTAAAGACTAAGCCCCAAATAGGTACTATACGTTCCTGAAGTCCGGCGGAGAAGGTCTTCTTACAGGTGGCTCCATCATCTTCTATCTTCATCCGAAACAAAGGCGGCATGGAGCGGAGGTGCGGAGCTGTCTTCCCCAACATGTGGATCCTCAGCAGTGGTCCTCTGCTGTGGTCCTTGCGGAAGCGTTCCTTTAACGGCATGTAGGCTCCTCTTTATCCAATGTCCGTCGTACACTGAAGATTGAATGCAAGGTACCACAATCAATTTTGGGTACCTTGCATTCCTATTAACTGACATTTTGAAATCAGCCAATAGGATTAGAGCTACTGAAATCTTGTTGGCTGTTCAAATCAGCCAATAAGATTTCAGTGGCTCTCATCCTATTGGCTGATTTAAAAATTTCAGCCAATAGGAATGCAAGTTACCCCAATAAATATGGGGCACCTTGCATTCAATCTTCAGTGTGTGATGGACGATCGCATGAAGAGGAGCCTCCACGTTGCTAAAGACCGCCGTCATTGAGGACCGCCGCCATTGAGGACCGCCACTGAGGATCCACGCATCGTGGAAGCCAGCTCCTCAACTCCGCTCCATGCTGCCTTTGGTCCAGATGAAGATATTAGATGATGGAGCTGCCTGGAAGAAGACCTTCTCTACCGGAGGATTTTTTAAAACATTTTTTATTTTTTTTATTTTTAAGATTAGGGATTTAATGGGCTGTAAAAGAGCTGATTGCCCTTTTAAATGGGCAATTTGCCCATACAATTGCCCCTTTAGGGGCAATGGGTAGTTTGGTTTTTTAGTGTTATTTTTTGGGGGGGATTTGGTGGGTGGGGCTTTTTTACTGTTAGAGGGGATTTAGTAATTTTAAAATGTTAAAGGGTGTTTTTATTTTGGGGGCTTTTTTATTATCATAGGGATTAGGTTAAATTTTTTATTTTTAATAATTTTGTTAATTTTTTTCTGTAATTTTAGAGTTTTTTATTTTTTGTAATTTTAGATTATTTTTTTGTAATTTAACGTTAGCTTTTATTTAAGTGTAACTTAGCTTTGGGGTTAATTGAAGGGGTGTTGGGTTAGGGGGCTTAGTAATAAATTAGTTATTTGCGTTGTGGGGGTTGGCGGTTTAGGAGTTAATAGGTTAATTAGGTTTATTGCGAATTGGGGGTTTGTCTGTTTAGGGGTTAATAGGTTAGTTAGGTTTATTGCTATGTGAGGGTTTGTCGATTTAGGGGTTAATAGGTTAATTAGGTTTATTGCAATGTGGGGGTTTGCCAGTTAGGGGTAATATTTTAATTATGTTATTTGCGTAATAGGGGTTAATTACTTTATTATTTGCGATTTTGGTGTTTGTTAATACTTTGTGCGGGAGGTTAGCTTTTTTTATTATACTTTGTGTGGGCAGTTACATGTTTTTTATTTATTTCTTGCTGGCGATTGCATTTTTTTTTAAGGCTTCGTTTTGCGAAAATGGCGAAAATGGCAGGGTGGTGCGTTGTATTCTTTCAGCACCTTGCCATTTTCGGAATCCACCGGGATGCAGCTTCGCAGGTGGATTATTTTGTCTGTGCACGCAGCCAACATTCTTTTGATTGCCTTGCTTCACAGCCAACACTCCTTTGAGGATGCGTGGGCAATTGGTAACACCGACGGATGCATTACAAACACGATTATAGTATAGATAATGTAAAATACTCTAAATAATCCATAAAATATTTCTATATTTTTTACAGTGTGTTAAATCTTTTTTTTATTAATGTTTATTAATATTTTACTTAATATTTCATTAACATACCTTAAGTTTTCATGTGTGCTAACCCGACCGTGTAAAATCTAAATCGCATATTTTACATTTCTTTGTTCTTGACAAAGAAAAAAACAAACTTTTTATTATTAAATATATATTAATTAGGCACTGTCCACGCCTGCACATGAATACAAATCTAAACCTGGCTCCCCAACTCAATTTTTAGATCACTTTGCTGCCTGGCTTCCTTATTTCCTTTCCTCAGACACCCCTGCCCTCATTCTTGGCGACTTCAACATCCCCCTTAACAATCCCACTGCCTCATCTGCTAAACGACTTCTGCAACTCACTTCCTCTTTCGGTCTGTCACAATGGACTGATTCTCCCACTCACAAAGACGGTCACTCCCTTGACCTGATCTTTAGCTATTGATGCACTCTCTCAAACTTCTCAAACTCCCCTTTTCCTCTTTCTGACCACCATCTCCTTACCTGCAACATATCATCCCTTCCTACAACTCTCCCACCTTCTACTCCTCACACCAAACTTCACAGAAGCATTAGGTCTTTAGATCAGCAACAACTTGCTAATTCCCTTCAACCGCTCCTCTCATCCTTCTCCTCCTTTTCCTGCCCTGAACAATCTATCCGCCACTATAATTCCACCCTTATATCCGTCCTTGACAATCTCGCCCCTCTTACCACTGCTAGGAAATCACACACTCATCCCCAGCCCTGGCATACTCCTCTGACACGGTACCTACGCAGATGTTCCCGTACTGCTGAACGGCATTGGAGAAAATCACGAAGTTCAGCTGATTTTCTTCATTACAAATTCATCTTGAACTCCTACTACTCTGCCCTTAATCTCCACAAGCAACACTACTTCTCTACTCTTATGTCTAATCTTTCTTCAAACCCAAAACGTCTGTTCTCCACTTTCAATACTCTCCTCTGCCCTCCTCCACTTCCTAATACAACTTCTCTGTCAGCTCAAGACTTTGCCAGTCACTTCATTAACAAAATTGATTCCATCAGACATGAAATCAGCTCTCAACACAATTCCATTCTCTCCCCCCCTCAAATACTCTCACTCAACCACAACCCTCATAACCTGAAACTTAGTTCATTCTCCCCTGTTACTGAGGATGAAGTTTCAGCACTTATACTGCACTCTCACCTCACTACCTGTCCCCTTGACCCTATCCCCTCACAGCTGCTCCCCTCTCTCTCTGCTACCCTTACCCCTATACTAACACACATTTTCAACCTCTCCCTCAGCACTGGTACATTTACCTCATCAATGAAACATGCACTGGTCACACCTATCCTCAAAAAACCTTCCCTTGATCCTACCTCCCCATCCAACTACCGCCCAATTTCCCTCCTCCCTCTTGCTTCAAAGCTTCTTGAAAAACTAGTATATGCACGCCTATCCCATTTCCTTACCTTAAACTCCCTTCTTGACCCATTGCAATCTGGATTTCGTCCCTATCACTCCACAGAGACAGCTATTGTTAAGGTCACCAACAACCTACTTACAGCTAAATCAAAAGGCCACTTCTCTCTGCTTATCCTCCTTGATCTGTCCGCAGCCTTTGACACTGTCGACCACCCTCTTTTGCTCCAAACCCTTCAATCCTTCGGCATCTGTGACACAGCCCTTTCGTGGCTCTCTTCCTACCTGTCAAACTGTACCTTCAGTGTAGCCTTCTCTGGGGCCTCCTCTGCCCCGTCACCACTTTCTGTCGGAGTACCGCAAGGCTCTGTCTTCGGTCCCCTTCTCTTCTCAATCTATACGTCATCACTAGGTTCCCTAATTAAGTCCCACGGTTTCCAATATCATTTGTATGCCAATGACACCCAAATCTACTTCTCTGCACCAGAACTATCTCCTTCCTTGCTAACCCGTGTCACTAACTGTCTTTTTCACATCTCTTCCTGGATGTCCTCTCACTACCTCAAGCTAAATCTCTCCAAAACTGAGCTCCTCATTTTCCCCCCTTCTTCCAAAATCTCCACCCCCAATATCTCTATAACTGTCGACAACTCCATCATTACCCCTACCCCGCATGCCCGATGTCTCGGGGTCACATTTGACTCAGATCTTTCCTTCACTCCTCACATTCAGTCCTTGGCTACAGCCTGCCGCTTCCACCTTAAAAACATCTCTAAAATTAGACACTTCCTTACACAAGACACAACTAAGATTTTAATCCACTCTCTCATTCTTTCCCGCCTCGATTACTGCAACTCTGTCCTCTCTGGTCTCCCCACCTGCCGCCTAGCTCCTTTACAATCCATAATGAATGCCTCTGCCAGACTCATCTTCCTTACTTGTCGCTCTTCATCTGCTGCGCCTCTCTGCCAATCCCTTCACTGGATTCCTCTTGCCTCTAGGATCAAACACAAAACTCTCACTCTTACATACAAAGCCCTCAACTGCACTGCTCCCCCCTACATCTCAGACCTTGTCTCCAGATACTCTCCCTCCCGTCCCCTTCGCTCTGCTCATGACCTCCTAATCTCCTCCTCTCTTGTCATCTCATCACACTCCCGTTTACAGGACTTCTCCAGACTGGCTCCCATCTTGTGGAACTCTCTGCCTCGCTCCACAAGACTCTCTTCTAGTTGTAAAAGCTTCAAGTGCTCCCTAAAGACTCTGCTGTTCAGGGACGCATACAACCTACGCTAACCTTTCCTAATACCAGTTCCTCTCCTTTACTGCAATCCCCTGAACCCTCCTAGCATGTAAGCCTAAAAGTCCAGCTGTTTGTAGATCACCTTCTTAAGAGCTGACTACAACAGTGCAACTCTTGGCAGGGCCCTCTACCCTATAATTGTTTTGTTGTACTCCCCCTTTGTTTATAGCGCTGCGGAATCTGTTGGCGCTCTACAAATAACCGATAATAATAATAATAAATAAACAGTTTGAGGGTCACTGGACGCTAATTTCTCACCTACAGACACATCTGGTACTGTATCACTGTTTGTAAGTATTAAATCTAATAAAGTTTCTTTAGAGTTGGTTCCTTAACCAATTGCTCTAGTGGTTCCCCTTGCAAGGCATTACAAATATACCTGTTTCTAGTTGATCTAGCACAGGGAATCTTCCTGTCAATAGTAGGCAAATTATAGTCCCCAATAACTATAACCCTACCCTTCATTTTTTTAAATCTATTCTAATAACAAATTGTCCAGTCTTTCATCCATTAATGGAGGCCTTTATACAACCCCTATTCTAAACACATTTTTATCCCCAGCTTCCACAGTTACCCAAATACTTTCCGCACCATCATTAGTTCCTGCAATCTCAGTAACCTTTATATTTTCATTTACATACAGAGCAGCTCCTCCACTTTTCTGTTCTACTCTGTTCTTTTTAAATAACTTGTATCCAGCTATGACTATGTCCCAGTCATGATAATCATTGTACCATGATTCCAGTATAACTACTAAATCCAAGTTTTCTCTAGTCATTATTGAAGTGAGTTCAAGTAAGTTATTTCCTAAGCTGTGAGCATTTGTGCACATTGCACAAAGGAGAGGAAACCAAATACCCTCTGCTTTGGAATAACTAGAATCTAAAAAGAAAGTTATACCAGGGCAATATCGAATAGTAGCAATCTACTCAGAAATAATATACTAGAGATCCCTACTTATGACAGAGACTTAATGACTGACAAATAATTATAGGGCAGTAAGATACCATAACCCTCAGCATATCTCATATCTATATCAATGCCAGTAATTTATAACATCACCACACATATCCCACATGAGTACTGGCCCACAATTAATGTGTTGTCTATGGGTTTTTACTCAAAATCTTGCAATTGTTTATAACATAAGTGCACTAATATATATAAGATAGAATTATATTAAAAGGAAATACAAGTACCAGTGATCAAGCATATTTTGAAAAACAACCTTAGTAAACATGAAACTTACTACTAGAGTCCCAACAGCACGCATTATGGAAGAAATATTCAGCATTCTCCTGAGCAGTATAATAATTATAAAAAGCAGTAAAAGTTCAAGTGCTCAAAAAACAACAACACAGTAGTCATGAGATGGCACATCAGATTGCAAAATTGTCATTTACCTAACACAAACTCTATAAAATGACATTACCACAATCCAGGTGCTTCTAATTATAAAATATATCCAGGTAACTCGTAGAATAGTTCTTACTTAGGGACTGCCTTTAACCAATGCAAGTCTGCAGCAAATACTGCTTTTAGGCAATAGCAATGAGGTCACCCTATGACTTCCAACTTCAATTGTGACAAAGTTCAACAAAAAGGTTTGCAGCACCAAGACGGAGCTTGATCTCAGTCATAGCCGGTTCTGCAAGGGAAAAAACCTTACAGAACATTGAAACCCTGAGGCCCTACTCAATCAGGGTCAGTTGAAGTGAGCTCTGGTCACACTCAAGCTGTATATTTAGTGGTAAATTAGGCTGTGGCAAAGCAGACATTTCTATAGGTCTCTTCATCTTCTCAACCTCGGTACTTCTGTCCTTCTCAACTAATAGGCATGGTTCCACATTCAGTTGTGTTTCTGCCTACAAATCTATTTCATTCACATCCTCTAACGGTAGGGAATCCTCTTTAATATCCGCAATATTATTCACCTCAAAACCTCAATATCAATAGGCAGTGCCGGTGCTAGGATTTTAAAGATTCTTAAATTATTTTAGACCATGTATTTGGCATATACACTCAGTTTTACTTAGGGCACAAATAAGACAAAATGGTATAAATTTTAAAATTTAATAACGTAAAGTCAGCAAATTGGTAACAAAACAATTACAAATTTGCACAACTTGTACCAATAACAGATTAGATGTAACTATAGACTACCAAGTTTAGGTAACAAGAAACATTAACAATATTTAATTCTCCAAATATTAGGAGATACTATATAACCTGTATTACTATACAAGGTTAACAATTATATTAATGAATTGCAGATGAATTGATATTATTGTTGTTCTCATAAAAAGTTTTCATTTAAATTTATTTTTAAATCTTGTAACGAGGTATTAAAAACATCTACCAGACAAACAACATTTGCATTAGTAAATTTAGCTTACTAGCCCAGTTTGATGGCTGTACTATATTAATAATATTTTGGTCCTATTGGAACAATATTATTCCATCTGCCACATCAGAAACAAGAATAGCTAATATACATTTATTTTATCTACTGTGTAGGGATTGTCCATATATATCAATATGCCTGCATTAAGTACTCTTCTATGCAAACCTAATATACTAACCTTGATAAATAACTGTATTTTCTCTTAAGTAGTTTGTATTCTTTCTGCAGGCATCCCAGATACTATAGTTTAATTTACTTTATGCAATATTACTTATGCAGAAGCAATAATACTTTGCCAACCAGTACTTAGGACCTTGGACAGGATAAAGCAGGCTCTGGTAATTGGTCAGGAATGGAAAATATGAGTGAGTACCCTCCTGGTGTGATGGTATAGGATCTTGTAAAATGGGTGCCCCCTTGATCATTAATTCACTAGCCTTTTTATACTGTAAAGGTCTTAATTTTCTATAAGATAATCCTAGTAAGTGTACCTGCATTGTAGATTTTATTTTAATATAATTCTCCAACTTTGAGCCCGGGCGCCCTAAGGCAGCTGCCTTATCCCCCTTGTAGCGACTTACCTATCTATAGGCTAAATAAAAGGTGATCTATTATCCTAAATATCTTAGTTTCAAAATATTTAAAGAGGTCTTGAGTAGCTAAATAGGTTTCCTCCTCATGAGTAGCCATGTGACTACTATTACTGTTACAATGCACACTGGGCATTAAGGTACTCTGCCAAGGGGTCAGTTGAATGCCACAGCCTCAAATATAGGCCCAGGACTCCATTGCTGTCAGCTAACTCAATAAATTTGATGATTGTTAGCTTGTTGGTAAAATGTGGATTTCAATACAGGATAGCAGCTTTAGGAAAAGATTCTTTCAAGTTAATCTTTTGAAAGCTGGAGCAGCACTCAAAGCTGCGAAGAGTCATGACTGCTGCCCGGAAGTTCCCTCTGGGATGTTTTTTTATTATTGACAATACATAATATAAATCATTGCCTATATGGTAAAAAATAATGAAATTCAGGATATAGGTTAGTTTTTTTGAGAAAGTAATCTTCCTACTAGGTTATCTACTGTTTTCTATAAAGTTTGCTCAAACAGTAAATTTAGAATTCTATTTGTTTTGTCTTTTAGCACTGTGTCATGTATGTTTTACTTATTAGACATGAAATGCTGTTGTTATTACCTTTTAATTAAATTTAGTTTTGCATTGTTTATTCACTTTAATATGTTTTAAAGAAGCATGTCATACTACAATATTAAAAATGTAATGTAATCGTGACAATTATTTTCTTTGTTTATTTTCTTCAACATTATTAGTCTTTTACCACACACTGTTTTATTACAGCCTAATTGGTACAAAAGCAATAAAACAATATCACATATAATTTTTCTAATCTATTACATAATTCATATTTACAGTACCCCTTACATTAGTGAAATGCACTACACAGCATATTCAAGCTAATGGTTTTTATAATATTTTCCAGTATTAAATGGAAAAAAAAAATCCTCAGCTATTTGCCTTTTTTGTAGTTAACTGTAAATCATAGATTATCTATTCCTCTTGTGCTTAAAGTTTATATTTATATTCTGTATATTAATGTATACATTTCAACAAATTACAATTTAATTCAGAATCCAAATTTGATTTGTGGTCTCTTTGTGGGTAGCAGCTAATTAAACTTCCAGAATGCGTGAGTAAAATTGCAAATTAAAGACAAAATAATGTTTCATAATTTGAAAATGCTTTGTTTATATAAGAAGGTCTGTTTTTGTTGTTTAGTATAATCTTGCATATATATTTCTGTTAAGCATAAAATAAAGCTTTCTGATAATTTAATATGTTTATACACAGCTTTTCAAATTATTTAAATATTTTCTAAATTATTTGAAAAAGTTTGTTTAAAATTTTTTTTTAAAAAATGTTGTCTCCCTTTATAATCTTTTTTTAATTTGACTTGCAAAGTGCTTCATATGTATTTTAATGGCACATTTAAGTTTATTGCCACAGACTGAAGTGCTTTTCAAGAGTATGTATACCATTAATTCCTTCTATTACCTTGCATGGACACAATTCCACAGTAGAAAACCAACTTTGGTTAACTCTTGTCTTATAAACATGTTTATGATAAGTTTTCAATGACATTTCTAAGCTTTTTGAATATTTTTTTTAAGTTTTAAAGTTGTTGCACAGGTTTAAATCACATGGTTATAAAACCAGTCATTTGCTAAATTAATCAAAAAACGTATATAATAAAACTAAGAAAGCTGTATACAACAGAAATTTACAATGTCTGAAATATTATGGAGGGGGTACCAGTCTTAAGCATATATTATACCTAGGCGGGGCTGTGGCTTTAACAAAGTTTCAAATAGGCACACAGAAAAACCTAGGGGCCAGATTACAAGTGGAGTGCTAAATATCGCTCGCATATTACAAGTTAATCGCAATGCAAACGTTAGCTCGCGATGGGCAGCATTTTTAAATATATATGTATATGAATATATACACATATATTTGTGTGTACATACAAATATTAAACACATAAATATATATGTATACATTCATATACAAATATATATATCTATAGTTCTATGGGAACACACAGTTCCCATAGACCCCAGTGTAAAGGCACTTTTCAGTGTGTTTTTTTTTCTTCTAACACCCCACTCCCACCAACTTTAAGACCCCAAAACTGCCTAATGCAGTTTTTTTTTTACTTAAAATTTAATAAATCAATGTCTATATTTAGATGTAATTGCTTGAAATACAATAATACCGACAAATCAGTTGATTAAAACAAATAGGGAGACTCAAAAGTATGTACATACATATATACATATATAAATACATAAATACACATGTATGTACACATATATGCACATACAGGGCTTTTTTGTGGGGGTGCTCATCGGTTTTGAGTACCACTATCTCTGCCATCTCATAACAGGCAATATTTGTTATCATCATGTAAATACT
Organism: Bombina bombina; assembly: GCF_027579735.1. NCBI lineage: Eukaryota > Metazoa > Chordata > Amphibia > Anura > Bombinatoridae > Bombina > Bombina bombina. Next base: position 478,118,307 of record NC_069502.1, on the reverse strand, counting down.
ATAGTTTTCATAAGAGGGGCTGCAACATATATCAAGCATTTTAAATAACTTTTTCCCTTGGCTCTTCTTAAAGGGACATTAAACCCCAAAATTTTCTTTCATGATTCAGATAGAGAAAAGAATTTTAAACAACATTCCAATTTACTTCTATTATCTAATTTGCTTAATTCTTTAGATATCCTTTGCTGAAGAAATAGCAATGCACATGAGTGAGCCAATCACTTGAGGCACCTGTGTGCAGCCATCAATCAGAAGCTACAGAGCCTATCTAGATATGCTTTCCAGCAAGGAATATCAAAAAAGTGAAGCAAAATAGATCATAGAAGTAAATTAGAAAGTTGTTTAAAATTGCATGCTCTTTCTAAATCATGAAAGAAAAACTTTGGGTTTCATGCACCTTTAAAGTTACTAAGCACAATATATCAATCAAAAGCACCTTTTTTGGGTAGCGGCACCTTTTCTTTTAGAAAAAAGCACTGTATTTGGGGGAATACATAAACCTTCACACAATATTGTAAGTTTGACTTTTTACACTCGTCGAGTAAGCGCACAAGCCAAAACTATTTACTTTCAACTCATAATACGAATGCAAAAAGCTTACTTCTAGCGCAATTAACAGCTCTCCACTTCTAATCTGGCACATAATTAGCTATGTACCAGGAATCACTGTCTAAACAAGCTACTTATCCTCTTGACAAGTCACATTACCATGTCGGGCAGGATCACTGGTCCCATCTATCAGCGCCAACAAGAATCTATTGCAGTTTCCATCCCAAGAACTGAGACCTCAAGCCGTTTTTCAGCCTAATCTTTTTGCTTTCTCAAGCGTAACTTCCTGTTTGCTTAAAGGGGCATGAAAGTCAAAATTAAACTTTTATAGCTCAGACAGGGCATGTAGTTATAATAGACTCTTCAGTTTATTTCTGCTATGAAATTGATTTTGTTATCTTGCTATCCTTACTTGAAAAGCATACCTAGATAGCCTATGGAGCAGCAATGTACTACTAAGAGCTTAACTGACGATTGTTTACTCCACATATATGCCTCTTGCCATTCGTTCAGCAGATTTGATTAGCTAGCTCCCAGTAGTGCAATGCTGCTCGTGAGCTGACAAACTATATTTAACCTAACTGCAGGGGTTAAACAAATAGTTATATGCAAGCAATAGTGTCATTACAATTATGTTTTCCTACATTAGAGTGCTTTCTTTTTACAGTTTATTTCTTTGTACTTTTAAACCATGTATAACAGAACCACCTAATATTAATATACTCCATTCCAACATTCTAAACTGATTCTTTGCAATAAAAAGGAACAAACAAAAATAATTAAACAAAAAAACTTTTGTCCATAAAGAGTTATTCATATAAAATATTTTACAACATAGTTCTTATACACAAATGATTTTTTTTTTTGCTCATGCGCAAACACCACTAAAAGTAAACTTCAGATATTGTGACCATGTTTTTTTCTCCCCATATAATAGAGCGCACTTTAAAAAAACAGGAAAACTCACAGGAAACTGTGCTGTCCCCAGAGTCACAGGCAGTTAACCCCAGACAGGTTTGAGTGCAAGAACCATAGGGAAAATTACAAAACAAATTAATACAACACACAGAGAAAGTCCAGCACTCACTTACAAGCTCTCAGGTAAAATTTAAAAGCAAAAATGGAAAGTTTAGCTACCGCATTTGGCCAAATGGGACAAGCCCAGGTATCACATCAAGGTCCTTTCCAATACCTGGAACCCTAAAACAGCCACACAATGCAAGCTCAGCCCGTGAGCACCCAGGGCTGAGCATGTTGCAGGGTCATGGGATGTGTACCCGGTCCGGTATGAGAGTGCAGTCCCCTTCCATGTTTTGTATATGTCTAGGATGATTTCATAAGCCTGTGCAACCTTCCCTTGTTCCCAGTTTGTTTGGATTTGAGAGCTTGCATTGTGTGGCTGTTTTATGGTCCCAGGTATTGGAAAGGACCTTGATGTGGTACCTGGGCTTGTCCCATTTGGCCAAATGCGGTAACTAACCTTTCCATTGTTGCTTTTAAATCTTAGCTGAGAGCTTGTAAGTGAGTGCTGGACTTTCTCTATGTGTTGTATTAATTTATTATGTAATTTTCCCTATGGTTCTTGTACCCAGACCTGTCTGGGGTTAACTGCCTGTGACTCTGGGGACAGCACAGCTTCCTGTGAGTGCCCATGAGCGCCCAGGGCTGAGCATGTTGCAGGGTCATAGGATGTGTTCCCGGTCCGGTATGAGAGTGTAGTCCCCTTCCGTGTTTTGTATATGTCTAGGGTGATTACATAAGCCTGTGCACCCTTCCCTTGTTCCCAGTTTGTTTGGATTTGAGAGCTTGCATTGTGTGGCTGTTTTAGGGTCCCAGGAATTGGAAAGGACCTGGATGTGGTACCTGGGCTTGTCCCATTTGGCCAAATGCGGTAACTAACCTTTCCATTTTTGCTTTTAAATCTTTGCTGAGAGCTTGTAAGTGAGTGCTGGGCTTTCTCTGCGTGTTGTATTAATTTGTTTTGTAATTTTCCCTATGGTTCTTGCACCCAGACCTGTCTGGGGTTAACTGCCTGTGACTCTGGGGACAGCACAGCTTCCTGTGAGTGCCCGTGAGCACCCAGGGCTGAGCATGTTGCAGGGTCATGGGATGTGTACCCGGTCCGGTATGAGAGTGCAGTCCCCTTCCATGTTTTGTATGTGTCTAGGGTGATTACATAAGCCTGTGCACCCTTCCCTTGTTCCCAGTTTGTTTCGATTTGAGAGCTTGCATTGTGTGGCTGTTTTAGGGTCCCAGGTATTGGAAAAGACCTTGATTGCATTCTCACCTACTATAGAAACAAATACACCAGGGTGCCAAAAAAAAGGCAACTAAAATTCTGATAAACCCCACTCACAATTGATGAAAACCGCGAAACGTCATAGTGACAATGAAAACATACTGTCACGCCGCTCCATATTGGCAATTGCCAGGGATGCGGCGGATATTGTGAGCGTACGGTGATGATGTCATTGCCCCACGCAAATTCCCCTCTCATGCCGGTTGGATCCTGGGACTCTTCCTTGGTGCAAATCTGCGCCTATGTAAGTACCTGCATTACTTACATACAGTGCCAAAGTATAGGTTGTCTTGTACTCCCTGGGTGCTTTGTTTCATTGCTCTGTTTGTTTATTACTGACTGCCTTATTGTTGCCGAACTCTGCCTGCCTTTGACCACTCTACAGATTAACCCCTGAACTACTGTATGCCTTATTGTTGCTGAACTCTGCCTGCCTGTGACTACTCTACAGATTAAAGGGACATGAAACCTAATTTTTTCTTTCATGATTCAGAAAGGTCATACCGTTTTAAACACCTTTCTAATTTACTTCTATTTTCTAATTTGCTTCATTCTCTTTATATTCTTTGTTGAGAAGCATATCTAGATAGGCTCTGTAGCTGCTGATTGGCTGCTGCACATAGATGCCTTGTGTGATTGGCTCACCCATGTGTATTGCTCTTTCTTCAACAAAGGATATCTCAAAAATGATAATAGATGTAAATTGGTAACTTTTTTTAAAATTGTATTCTCTATCTGAATCATGAAAGAAAAAAATTGGGTTTAGTGTTCCTTTAATTATTATTATTATTATTATTATTATTGGTTATTTGTAGAGCGCCAACAGATTCCGCAGCGCTATTAACAACACCTTAACTACTGTATGCCTTATTGTTGCTGAACGCTGCCTGTCTCTTACCACTCTACAGATTAACCCCTGAACTGTTGGATTGCCTTATTGTTGCTGAACTCTGCTTGTCTCTGATAACTCTCTGATTAACCCCTCTTCTGCTGGTACTCTGGATTGCCCTGTTGTTGCCGAACTCTGCTTGCCTGACTACTCTCCAGTTTTCCCCTGTGGAGCCGTGAAGGATTGTCCTCTCTACTGTGAGTACTACTCACCTCATTTAATCTATTCTCTTGTTCTGGGATATTTCCTTATCCTTCCACTTGATGCCGGGATAAGAAGACTACTGGCCAAATTTGGTCTGATACGGAAATATCTCATGAGCAATACACATACAGCGCCAGATTACGAGTGGAGCATTTCACAATTGCGATATTTGTGCTCCACTTGTAATACCAGTGAGCGCAATTGTGCGCTGGCAACTGAAGTAATACCAGATTGTGTTCGCATTGCATGGAAGCTTTGAGCTCAATAGAGCATGTGTCCATAAGCTCCAATGGCAGCCACGTGCTCATGCCGTGAGACACGGCATTAGAACTAGCGCAGCGTAGGGGGTAATTAACACAGCAATGTGCAGCAATTTTTTTAAATATATATGTATGTGAATATTCACATATTAACACATAAATATATATGTATATAAGCATATGCATATATATTTACAAGGAACATACAGTTCCCATAGACCACAATGTAAGGCACTTTCCAGTGCTGTTTTTTTTCTAACACTCCACACATGCCACTTTTAACCCCTACAAACTGCCTAGCTCAGTATTTTTTAATGAAAAATAAAAGCTACATTTTTTTTCACTTGTAATCTAGTCCATAATATGGTGCAAACAAAGGGGCCAATTTACTAAAGTGCAGACGGACATGATACGCTACATCGATAAATGCTGACAGCATAAGCTGTTGGCATTTATCATTGCACAAGCAGTTCTGGTGAACTGCTTGTGCAATGCCACCCCCTGCAGATTCGTGGCCATTCGGCTGCTAGCAGGGGGTGTCAATCAGCCCGATCATAAAGGATCAGGCGGATTGAAGTCTGCAGCCTCAGAGGCAGTGGACAAGTTATGGATAAGTTGTCTTTAGACCGCTGCTTCATAACTACTGTTTCCGGAGAGCCTGAAGGATAATTCGGCCTCAACAACTAAGTGTATTGTATTATAGACAATACTAGCAGGAATAATAGGAAATAGTGTGAATGTCTGGTTCCAATGGTTAAAACTTAACCTTTATTGTTTAAAATTTAAAACCAATATAACACTAATAAGACCCTAAATATTAAAAACACAGTCGCAGTGTCTGGGTTTTGGGCAGGAAACACAGGTGTACAAATGTAGTGACTCCACCTGATAATTACACAATGTATAGCAACTGAACCTAACACTAAGATAGCTATAGAGAAACAATGGTCTCCTATGATATGGAAAGGTTTAAACAGTATACTGGGTGATATTATAGACAGGAATCAACTGCGTTTGGAATCAAGATTGATGTCAGATAGGGATGTCCCGAACTGTTCGCCCGCGAACGTTCACAGCGAACATAGGTTGTTCGCGTTCGCGTTTGTGGGCGAACACCTGGCGATGTTCGATCCGCCCCTATGTGTCATCATTGTGGAAACTTTGACCCTTTATGTCACAGCCGCCTGACACATTAGAGCCAATCAACATCAGACACTCCCTCACAGACACTCCCAGCTACTCGGAATCCGCCATTTTAGACTCATAACGACCTTGCTTTTTTAATGAGAGGACGTGTTGTGTTTTTGCTCCTGACATTAATAGGAAAAACATAGCTAGGCTAGTGTATTTACAGTCCAGAAGGACTCCACTCATCTCTGCTGCAAGCACAGCACCCCAAAAAGCCCTTTTTAGGGCTATATTTTGTGCCGTTTTTTTTTTTTTTTTTTCTTTTTATTAGCATTTGCCTGGCTTTCAGCTGTGTGTTTAAGGCTCACAGCATATGCTGTGACTACTGCCACCACTGATATCTCCCTAACAACATTAGTTTAAATTTAACTAACCCAAAAATATAATTATTTTTCTAGTGTAATTTTTTTTCATTTTCTATCAGGCCAGTGTCACACAGCATATACTCTGGTTCATTGCTCTGTGCCAGCCAGCAGCCAGCAGTGTTAATATCCGTTTATAACATTATTTTTAATTTAAAAAAAAAACACAAAAAAATATTTTTCTACTGTAATCTAATTACATTTACTATCATGCCTGTGTCTGTCAGGCTCACTCAGCATTAATATACCTCTTTTTTTTTCAGTCTTTTGGTTAATTGGTCTGTGCCAGGCAGCCACCCAGCACTCATATCTATTTTTCTTTCACCTTAATTTTAATATAAAAAAAAAAAAGTTTAAATTTGTTTGCTAGTGTAATCTAATATAATTTTCTATCCGGCCTGTGTGTTTTGCTGACATAGAGAGCCTACTGTGTTTACTTGCTGCCCTCCCTAGTCTATGAGCCACGACTCATATGTGTTTAACCTTTTTTTAATTCCCCCCCCAAAAAAATAATTTCAATCATTTTTCTAGTGTAATCTAATAGTATTTTCTATCAGGCGTGTGTGTATCCGACATACAGAGCCTACTGTTTTTAATAACTGCCCTTCCAAGGCTATCAGCCACGACTCATATGTATGTGCTTAACTTTTTTCTTAAAATTTCCAAAAAAAAGTCTTTAAATCATTATGCTAGTGTAATCTAATTGTATTTTCTATCAGGCCTGTGTCTAACTGTCTATCTGACTTACACAGCATACTGTTGTTATAATTGCTGCCCAACGTAGCAGCCAGCTAGTGCGACCACTCATAGAGTCATATGTGCATTGCACTTCTTAACATAATTTTAATATTAAAATCTAAAATTTTAAAATATTTTGCTAGTGAAATGTAACTTAATTTTCTATCAGTCCTGTGTTTTTGTCACTTAAACAGCATACTGTGTTAAATTGCTGCCCTACCTACCATCCACGACTCATATCTGCCAGCCTGTCTGCCAGGCCCAAGTAGCCAATTAGTGGCACCAATCACAATTCTTGTAACAGTAATAAAAAAAAAAAAAACATAATTTTTTGGACTGCAAATATTCAGTCTCCTAGGGCCATTGAATTTCATTTACCTCCTGCCTGCCACTGCCAGCCTTTTGTGCCAGGCCGTCTAGCCAACTATTTACACCAATCATAATTGTTGTCACAGTCAGACAGTATAGTTATTAATTTAAATAAAAAAATTTTTTAGTGTTGATCTTAATCCTCAGTTTGCTCGTGCCTTTGAATTGCACTTTTCTACAGCCTTCCAAGCCTGTGTGCCAGGCCTACTTAAAAAATATTTACACCAATCATATTTGTTGTGACAGTATTCTAATAATTAAAAATTAAAATTTTTGGTAATAGTTGCTGTGATTTGAATCCTCAGTTTGCTGGTGCCATTGAATAGCACTTTCCTCCTGCCTTGCAGCCTGCTGTGAGCCAGGCCCACCTAGCCAATTGTTGTCAGCAATCATATTTCTGTTAACAGTATTGCAAAAATTGTCAATCATCACTGTTTAGACTGTCAGTAATCAGTCTCCTAGTGTCCTTGAATTGCATCTCCCTCCTGCCTGCCATCCTTTTGTGCCAGGCCGTCTTGCCAACTATTTACACCAATCCTAATTTTTTGTCACAGTATAGTTACTAATTAAAATTAAAAAAATCTTTATTGTTGATGATCTTAACCCTCAGTTTGCTCGTGCCTTTGAATTGCACTTTTCTACAGCCTTCCAAGCCTGTGTGCCAGGCCTACTTAAAAAATATTTACACCAATCATATTTGTTGTGACAGTATTCTAATAATTAAAAATTAAAATTTTTGGTAATAGTTGCTGTGATTTGAATCGTCAGTTTGCTGGTGCCATTGAATAGCACTTTCCTCCTGCCTTGCAGCCTGCTGTGAGCCAGGCCCACCTAGCCAATTGTTGTCAGCAATCATATTTCTGTTAACAGTATTGCAAACATTGTCAATCATCACTCTTTAGACTGTCAGTAATCAGTCTCCTAGTGTCCTTGAATTGCATCTCCCTCCTGCCTGCCATCCTTGCAGCCTGCTGTGAGCCAGGCCAATGAAGGGCCTTAGGAAGACTGGGCCAAGGTTGGATTGTAGTATTTGGTTAGGCTAATCATGATGGCCATGTAGACCACCACCACCGAGAGTCCTGGAAGTAACAGGGATGATGAGATGAAAGAGCTAAGAATATTAGAACTTGAAACAACAGAGTTAGCCATGGGTGTTAGTGCAAAACCGCTTGGCTTTTTTTTGGCTTTGGGTGCGGCTATTCATGCAGGCCATATAGAGCTGACAACATTCGGTGTCGTATCAGCTATTAAACTAATAAGAACAGTACTACCAAAATACAGCCAATGAAGGGCCTTAGGAAGACTGAGCCAAGGTTGGATTGTAGTATTTGGTTAGGCTAATCATGATGGCCATGTAGACCACCATGTAGTAATAAGAACAGTACTACCAAAATACAGCCAATGAAGGGCCTTAGGAAGACTGAGCCAAGGTTGGATTGTAGTATTTGGTTAGGCTAATCATGATGGCCATGTAGACCACCACCACCACCAAGAGTCCTGGAAGTAACAGGGATGATGAGATGAAAGTGCTAAGAATAGTACTACTTGAAACAACAGAGTTAGCCATGGGTGTTAATCCAAGACCGCTTGGATTTATTTTTGTATTGGGTGCAGCTAATCATGCAGGCCATATAGAGCTGACAACATTCGGTGTTGTATCAGCTATAAAAATAATAAGAACTGTACTATCAAAATACAGACAATGAAGGGCCTATGAAGACTGAGCAAAGGTTGGATTGTAGTATTTTGTTCGGCTAATCATGATGGCCATGTAGACCGCCCGTAACAGGGATGAAAGTGCTAAGAATAGTACTAATTGAAACAACAGAGTTAGCCATGGGTGTTAGTCTAAGACCACTCTGCTTTTTTTTGGGTTTGGGTGCAGCTAATCATGAAGGCCAGATAGACCTGCCACCATTTGGTGTTGTAACAGGTATGAAAATGCAAAGAACAGTACTACTTAACACAACCTACTTACCATGGGTCCCAGAGCATATGTTTGGTTGTTATATTTTGTAAGGGTAATCATGCAGGCCATATAGACCTCCACCGATAGGGTGAGTATGAGTAACAGCTATTAAAATGCGAAGGACATTACTAATTAACACAACATAGTTACCATGGGTCGCAGACCAAGAGCAGATGTCTTATTATTATATTTTATATGGGTAATCATCCAGGCCATATAGACCTCATTAAATAGGGGGAGTTACAGAGATTAAAGTGCTAAGAATGGTAGTACTTAAAACACAACCTCGTTAAAATAGGTAGCAGACCACATGTCTTATTATTATAATTTTTCAGGGTAATCTGGCAGGCCATATAGAACTCCCCCGATAGGGGGGGGGGAACAGGGATTAAAGTGCTAAGAAAAGTACTAATTGACACAAGCTAGTTGGGTCCAAGAACGCATGTTTGATTATTAGAATTTATTAGGGTAATTATATATCTAACAAATCTATCTATTTCTCTTCTATCGATTCTATCTAACTATCAATCTATGTATATCTATCTATCCTATCTATCACTATCAATCTATCTTCTGTCCGGGATGTTTTGAGACAGCCACTTTGGGAATGTTAGTTGATTTAGACCCATTATGGCTTAAAAGCAGACTCTGCATCAACTATGTAATTTTCCATGGGAGTTTTGCCAGGGATCCCCCTCCAGCATGCAACAGTCCAGGTGTTAGTACCCTTGAAACAACTTTTCCATCACTATTGTGGCCAGAAAGAGTCCTTGTAGGTTTTAAAGTTCGCCTGCCTATTGAATTCAATGGCGGTTCGTGCGGTTCGCGCGTTCGCGAACAATACCAGAAGTTCGAGTCCGCGGTTCGCGAACCGAAAATTTTAGGTTCGCGACATCACTAATGTCAGATAGATCTGCCATACAACGGCCACGCAGTGCAGTGGGAATATAAAGTTAACCTAGTCATTCAAATGGGTATATAACTTTCCGGTGAAATAATCAGTGTGCTTCACTTGTGTATTTGTGGAGTATTTGTTTATGCCACCATTTGTCATAGGAGCACAGTCACTTGGAGCGTAGTCACTGGACTTACGGAATTTATTTATTCATTATTGCACTACTTTTCTCGCACAGGAGTGGTAATCAGTTTGCTTCACTTGTGTGTTTATGGAGTATTTGTATATGTCACCATTTACCATAGGAGCACAGTCATTTGGAATGTAGTCACTAGACTTATGGGATTTATTTATTCATTATTACACAACTTTTCTCGCACCGGAGTGGTAATCAGATTATTATCCTAAATCACCTTTATTCTGTTGTAAAATTTGAGTATTGGTTAAAATGCAGAAGTAACAGGCCTTGTGGATGTCTGGATATACCGCAATCCACAGTAACTATTACCAATAGGTTTAACTTAGGACAATAGTAAAGTATTGATATAAAACAACCATATTGTCTATAATTCTTGGGATGTGAAAATACCCCTATATTTATATATAAATAATGTTGCAGGTTTCTATATAGTTACCTCGTACAAGAGAGGTGATCAGAATGTTAATCAAGGTTACATTTATTATGTGGCTAAGATTTCGAATTCAAAGCGAAACAGTAATAAACAGTAGTGTGCTAGATCTAGTATGCCACCATCTACCGTATTAATTGTTGATACCTTGTGCTTAGGAGAGTCCTAGGTATAATCTAAATGTAATCACCCTATATAATTAATTAGATGAAATACTGTAGTAGTAAATAGTTGTTACCTTACATATAGTATATTTAGATCTTAATACTATAGGTATATATTAGCTAGTAGTGTTAGATAGAGCGCTATTTGTATATATACCAGTGGTAGTCAAAGTATTGCCCTGTGCTGCCTTAGGCCTAGATTTAGAGTTTTGTCGGTAACGACCCGCGTAGCTAACGCTGGCTTTTTTCTGGCCGCACCATAAAAATAACTCTGGTATTGAGAGTCCACATAAAGGCTGCGTTAGGCTCCAAAAAAGGAGCGTAGAGCATATTTAACGCAGCTTCAACTCTCGATACCAGAGTTGCTTACGCAAGCGGCCAGCCTCAAAAACGTGCTTGTGCACGATTCCCCCATAGGAAACAATGGGACTGTTTGAGCTGAAAAAAAATCTAATACCTGCAAAAAAGCCGCGTTCAGCTCCTAACGCAGCCCCATTGTTTGCTATGGGGAAACACTTCCTACGTCTGCACCTAACACTCTAACATGTACCCCGAGTCTAAACACCCCTAACCTTACACTTATTAACCCCTAATCTGCCGCCCCGCTATCGCTGACCCCTGCATATTATTATTAACCCCTAATCTGCCACTTTGTAAACCGCCGCTACTTACATTATCCCTATGTACCCCTAATCTGCTGCCCCTAACACCGCCAACCCCTATATTATATTTATTAACCCCTAATCTGCCACCCTCAACGTCGCCTCCACCTGCCTACACTTATTAACCCCTAATCTGCAGAGCGGACCTGAGCGCTACTATAATAAAGTTATTAACCCCTAATCCGCCTCACTAACCCTATAATAAATAGTATTAACCCCTAATCTGCCCTCCCTAACATCGTCGACACCTAACTTCAATTATTAACCCCTAATCTGCCGACTGGAGCTCACCACTATTCTAATAAATGTATTAACCCCTAAAGCAAAGTCTAACCCTAACACTAACACCCCCCTAAATTAAATATAATTTACATCTAACGAAATTAATTATCTCTTATTAAATAAATTATTCCTATTTAAAGCTAAATACTTACCTGTAAAATAAATCCTAATATAGCTACAATATAAATTATAATTATATTATAGCTATTTTAGGATTAATATTTATTTTACAGGCAACTTTGTAATTATTTTAACCATGTACAATATCTATTACATAGTTAAGAACTATTTAATAGTTACCTAGTTAAAATAATTACAAAATAACCTGTAAAATAAATCCTAACCTAAGTTACAATTAAACCTAACACTATACTATCATTAAATTAATTAAATAAAATACCTACAATTACCTACAATTAAACCTAACACTACACTATAAATAAATAAATTAAATACAATTCCTACAAATAACTACAATGAAATAAACTAACTAAAGTACAAAAAATAAAAAAGAACTAAGTTACAAAAAATAAAAAAATATTTACAAACAGAAGAAAAATATTACAACAATTTTAAACTAATTACACCTACTCTAAGCCCCCTAATAAAATAACAAAGACCCCCAAAATAAAAAATGCCCTACCCTATTCTAAATTACTAAAGTTCAAAGCTCTTTTACCTTACCGGCCCTGAACAGGGCCCTTTGCGGGGCATGCCCCAAGAAGTTCAGCTCTTTTGCCTGTAAAACAAAACATACAATACCCCCCCCCCAACATTACAACCCACCACCCACATAGCCCTAATCTAACCCAAACCCCCCTTAAGTAAACCTAACACTAAGCCCCTGAAGACCATCCTACCTTGTCTTCACCTCACCAGGTATCACCGATCCGTCCTGGCTCCAAAATCTTCATCCAACCCAAGCGGGGGCTGGCGATCCATCATCCGGTGGCTGAAGAGGTCCAGAAGAGGCTCCAAAGTCTTCATCCTATCCGGGAAGAAGAGGCGATCCGGACCGGCAACCATCTTGATCCAAGCGGCATCTTCTACCTTCATCCGATGACGACCAGCTCCATCCTGAAGACCTCCACCGCGGACCCATCTTCTTCCGGCGACGTCCAACTGAAGAATGACGGTTCCTTTAAGGGACGTCATCCAAGATGGCGTCCCTCGAATTCCGATTGGCTGATAGGATTCTATCAGCCAATCGGAATTAAGGTAGGAATATTCTGATTGGCTGATGGAATCAGCCAATCAGAATCAAGTTCAATCCGATTGGCTGATCCAATCAGCCAATCAGATTGAGCTCGCATTCTATTGGCTGTTCCGATCAGCCAATAGAATGCGAGCTCAATCTGATTGGCTGATTGGATCAGCCAATCGGATTGAACTTGATTCTGATTGGCTGATTCCATCAGCCAATCAGAATATTCCTACCTTAATTCCGATTGGCTGATAGAATCCTATCAGCCAATCGGAATTCGAGGGACGCCATCTTGGATGACGTCCCTTAAAGGAACCGTCATTCTTCAGTTGGACGTCGCCGGAAGAAGATGGGTCCGTGGTGGAGGTCTTCAGGATGGAGCCGGTCATCATCGGATGAAGATAGAAGATGCCGCTTGGATCAAGATGGTTGCCGGTCCAGATCGCCTCTTCTTCCCGGATAGGATGAAGACTTTGGAGCCTCTTCTGGACCTCTTCAGCCACCGGATGATGGATCGCCAGCCCCCGCTTGGGTTGGATGAAGATTTTGGAGCCAGGACGGATCGGTGATACCTGGTGAGGTGAAGACAAGGTAGGATGATCTTCAGGGGCTTAGTGTTAGGTTTATTTAAGGGGGGTTTGGGTTAGATTAGGGGTATGTGGGTGGTGGGTTGTAATGTTGGGGGGGGTATTGTATGTTTTGTTTTACAGGCAAAAGAGCTGAACTTCTTGGGGCATGCCCCGCAAAGGGCCCTGTTCAGGGCTGGTAAGGTAAGAGAGCTTTGAACTTTAGTAATTTAGAATAGGGTAGGGCATTTTTTATTTTGGGGGTCTTTGTTATTTTATTAGGGGGCTTAGAGTAGGTGTAATTAGTTTAAAATTGTTGTAATATTTTTCTTATGTTTGTAAATATTTTTTTATTTTTTGTAACTTAGTTCTTTTTTATTTTTTGTACTTTAGTTAGTTTATTTCATTGTAGTTATTTGTAGATATTGTATTTAATTAATGTATTGATAGTGTAGTGTTAGGTTTAATTGTAGGTAATTATAGGTATTTTATTTAATTAATTTAATGATAGTATAGTGTTAGGTTTAATTGTAACTTAGGTTAGGATTTAGTTTACAGGTAATTTTTCAATTATTTTAACTAGGTAGCTATTAAATAGTTCTTAACTATTTAATAGCTATTGTACCTGGTTAAAATAATTATAAAGTTGCCTGTAAAATAAATATTAATCCTAAAATAGCTACAATGTAATTATAATTTATATTGTAGCTATATTAGGATTTATTTTACAGGTAAATATTTAGTTTTAAATAGGAATAATTTATGTAATAAGAGTTAATTCATTACGTTAGATTAAAATTATATTTAACTTAGGGGGGTGTTAGTGTTAGGGTTAGACTTAGCTTTAGGGGTTAATACATTTATTAGAATAGCGGCGAGCTCCGGTCGGCAGATTAGGGGTTAATAATTGAAGTTAGGTGTCGGCGATGTTAGGGAGGGCAGATTAGGGGTTAATACTATTTATTATAGGGTTAGTGAGGCGGATTAGGGGTTAATAACTTTATTATAGTAGCGGTGTGGTCCGCTCGCCAGATTAGGGGTTAATAAGTGTAGGCAGGTGGAGGCGACGTTGAGGGGGGCAGATTAGGGGTTAATAAATATAATATAGGGGTCGGCGGTGTTAGGGACAGCAGATTAGGGGTACATAAGGATAACGTAGGTGGCGGCGCTTTGCGTCGGCAGATTAGGGGTTAATAAGTGTAGTTAGCTGGCTGCGACGTTGTGGGGGGCAGATTAGGGGTTAATAAATATAATATAGGGGTCGGCGGTGTTAGGGGCAGCAGATTAGGGGTACATAAGGAAAACGTAGGTGGCGGTCGGTAGATTAGGGGTTAAAAAAATGTAATCGAGTTGCGGCGATGTGGGGGGACCTCGGTTTAGGGGTACATAGGTAGTTTATGGGTGTTAGTGTACTTTAGAGTACAGTAGTTAAGAGCTTTATAAACCGGCGTTAGCCCAGAAAGCTCTTAACTACTGACTTTTTTCCTGCGGCTGGAGTTTTGTCGTTAGATTTCTAACGCTCACTTCAGACACGACTCTAAATACCGGAGTTAGAAAAATCCCATTGAAAAGATAGGATACGCAATTTACGTAAGGGGATCTGCGGTATGGAAAAGTCGCGGCTGAAAAGTGAGCGTTAGACCCTTTTTTGAGTGACTCCAAATACCGGAGGTAGCCTAAAACCAGCGTTAGGAGCCTCTAACGCTGGTTTTCACGGCTAACGCCAAACTCCAAATCTAGGCCATAGTATTTTAACTGATGGTACTCACTGGTCACCTTTTCTGAGTGACAAAAGTATTCTGGCATAGTACCGCCATTCATAATATCTATTGATACATAATTATTCTGGAGAACCAACAAATTAAATAAAGTATACATTTTTAGATTTTAAATTAAATGGCCCAACAACCGTTACTGCTAGTTAAAAAACTTAAACACAACTGGAGCGAGACACTAAGTCTCCGCTCCCCCTAACATGCTTCGCCGGAGGCTTTTTCAAAGGATCATAAAGGATCGGGCGAATTGAAGACCGCAGCCTCAGAGGCAGTGGACAAGTTATGGAGCAGTTGTCTTTAGACCGCTGCTTCATAACTACTGTTTCCGGAGAGCCTGAAGGATAATTCGGCCCCATAATGTTAATATCTCAATGAATAAATATAATATACCTTCAATATAACTTAATATACAGTGTGTCCAAATAAAAAGTGAATAATCTGGGTTCAAGGGAACACACAATCACATTGCAAACACATAAACAGCAGTAAAGTTTGTTGTTATCTGCAAAAATATCATACCTCAATAATAATCATATGTTTCAAAAAGATCTCTTATTATACACTAGTCCTAAAGCCCGTTCACACGGGCCATTTTTTGCAGTACAGTGGTCCCACCCCTTGCATTCTCTCCCTCCCACTGTCTTTTTTGCTTTCTCTCTCTCTCCCCTCTCTTTTGAGCTCTCTCTTTCCCCCCTCTCTTTTGCGCTCTCTCTTTCCCCCTCTCTTTTGCACTCTCTCTCTCCCCCCCTCTTTTGCATTTTCTCTCTCTCCCTCTCTCTCTCCCCTCTCTCTCTCTCTCTCTTTCTCTCTCTCCCCTCTATCTTTCTCTCTCTCCCCTCTCTCTCTCTCCATCTCCCCTCTCTCTCTCTCCCCCCTCTCTCTCTCTCTCCATCTCCCCTCTCTCAATCTCCCCTCTCTCTCTCCCCTATCTATCTCCCCCTCTCTCTCTCCCCCTCTCTTTCTCCCCCCTCTCTCTCCCCACTTTCTCTCTCCCCTCTCTCTCCCCTCTCTCTCTCTCTCTCTCTCTCCCTCTCTCCCCTCTCTCTCTCCCTCTCTCCCTCTCTCCCCTCTCTCTCTCCCTCTCTCCCCTCTCTCTCTCTCCCCCCTCTCTCTCTCCCATCTCTCTCTCCCCTCTCTCTCTCCCTCTCTCTTTCTCTCTCCCTCTCTCTTTCTCTCTCCCCTCTCTCTCTCGCTCTGCCCTCTCTCTCTCTCGCTCTCCCCTCTCTCTCCCCTCTCTCTCTCGCTCTCCCCTCTCTCTCCCCTCTCTCAACCTCTCTCCCCCCTCTCTCTCTATCTCCCCCCTCTGTCTCTCCCTCTCCCCTCTCTCTCTATCTCCCCCCTCTCTCTTTCTCTCTCCCCTCTCTCTTTCCCCTCTTTCTCTCCCCTCTCTCTCTCTCTACATCTCTCCTCTCTCCCCTCTCTCTCTCTCCTCTCTCTCTCTCCCTCTCTCTATCTCCCTCTCTCTCTCTCTCTCTCTCTCCTCTCTCTCTCCTCCTCTCTCTCTCCTCTCTCTCCCCTCTCTCTCCCCTCTCTCTATTTTCTCTCCCCTCTCTTTTTCTCTCTCTCTCTCTTCACATCTCCCCTCTTTCTCTCTCTCCCTCTCTCTCTCTCTCTCTCTCTCTCTCTCTCCATCTCCCCTCTGTCCCCCCCTCTCTCTCCCCCTGTCTCTTTCTCCCCTCTTGATCTCTCTCTCCCCTCTTTTGAGCTGTTTGAGCTCTCTCCACAGCCTTTCACGGCCCTGCCCCTTCACGTACCTTCACGCTAGGCCCCGCCCCTTTCACGGACCACCACGCTAGGCCACGCCCCTTCACGATCGATCACGCCCACTTCTTCTCGCGGCAGTCGGTAGATCAGGTAGGGAATCTAAGGCTAGGTGTGTTTGTCCTCCTGCTGTCTCTACTGCGCATGACAGCTTCGGACAAACAAACTTGGCCTTTTATAGTATAGGATAGGTGAATCATACATTATGTATAAACAAAACACATACAAGGTAGCTAAAAAGTAGGTGCAAATTGTTACACATCCCATATTTCAAATTCCGTGCCTTTAAGAAAGCATGTCATCAGAGTTGTAACTAGTATGTAACAGATATAGATACCTGTAGATGAAAATAAACATATATCGCAGCACCAAAAAATAGAAATTTAAAAATGACTACTCACTGTTATCACAGGTGTATATACCGTTACTTCAGAAGTGTTTTGTAGTAAAAACGTACAGCAGATTACATGGATGTAAGCGGATTGTTTACACTCAACACTCAAGGGAGCGTATCCTTGCTACAGCACCTCTAGTATAAGTAATCAATGCAATCTATGTAACATGTATAGCACTGACTATTAAAATAAAAGAGAATTGATTATAAGGGCATATATTAGTAGTTATAACTGTTCAAACAACATAATTTCTTATCACCAAGACTAAGGTGTCATGTCAACATCGCAACCACCATGTTATATTAGCCAGGATTACTTGTTATACTGACAAGAAAACCTATGTTAGAGTTTACTCTCATTCTTAAAGGGCCATACCAAACTATGGCAAACTACGCCAATATAGTATCTCCAAATAATGCACAAATGAGATATGAGTATCATCTCATACTATCTATACTAAAATGATAATTAACCACACAAGTACAAACATCACATTATAAGCGCATTAATACAGATGTAACACCTTAATCTAGGAAACTTCATGTTGCTTAAAAGCCTATGGGGCATATGTATCAAGCTCCGAATGGAGCTTGATGCCCCGTGTTTCTGGCGAGCCTGCAGGCTCGCCAGAAACAGCAGTTATGAAGCAGCGGTCATAAAGATCCGCTCTGAGCAGGCGGACAGACATCGCCGGAAATCAACCCGATCGAGTGCGATCGGGTTGATTGACATCCCCCTGCTGGCGGCCTATTGGCCGCGAGTCTGCAGGGGGCGACATTGCACCAGCAGCTCTTGTGAGCTGCTGGTGCAATGCTGAATACGGCGAGTCTATTGCTCGCCGTATTCAGCGAGATCTGTCGGACCTGATCCGCACTGTCTGATCAGGTCCGACAGACCTTGATACATAGGCCCCTATATGTACAATATACTAGTTCATATGGAGAATGGTGAAAACAATATAAAAATAATAATAGAATAAAATAAATAATATAAATTATATTTTATGTTTAATATATACCCAAAAGACAGTATGGGCACATAAATAATAGAAATAATAAAAGATCTCATATTGGATCACTAAACATGTATATTCCAAAAATGTATATATCCATACTCCAAAGATTAAACAAAAAAGAAAAGAAAGTAAGTAAACATACCTGTAACTTATTAGAATATAAGTTAAAAACATAAACTCTACAAACAAAGATAGTGACCCTATGTTCCGTATAGAAGAATCATATGTATTACCACCAATCATTTTGTGAATTCAGACCTTTAGGATGCAGCATCCCCAATTCATATATTATTATTTTTATTATCATTTATTTGTATAGCGCCGCCAAATTCCGTAGCGCTGGGTACAATGATAGGGGTATACAATGACAAAGATTTGTGATACAATACAAAACATAACAAGACTAAGCAAATCTAGCACAGGAGGAAGAGGGCCCTGCTCCGGAGAGCTCACAGTCTATAGGTTTAGGGTGCAGAGACATAAGGTTGGGGTAGCTTGTTACATCGGTTGTATTTGCAGCAGTGAGTCAGGCAGTTCATGTACATGTATTAGCTTGGTTCGGATGCGGGATGGAGGAGAGATGGTAATATATACAATGTGCTTCAATTTGGAGCAATTTCTTATCTCTGTCACCACCCCTCTTCAGAGGTGGGACATGGTTTATTAACATATACCACATATCTTTGACGTTGTGGTTGTTTTTCAGAAACTGTCTGGCAACTGGTTGGTCACTTTGTCCTGAAGCTAGGGTTTACTGTATAGCACAATGATTCGACATCCACTTTCTGATGTAATTTGTCATCTAACTAATGTAAAAAGTCCACAAATACAACTCTGAAGATAAATACATCTGTGGTCCTACATGTCATAAAGTGTTGCAGCTAGGACATCTATATGATCCAACCTTATTACTACGTAGCCTGGTAGTCTTCGTATAGCAATGATCTGGGTCCAATTTGACAAGATAGACCCTTGGATTATGTCCCCTCCTATAGCCAACTCTGGGAGAATTAAGTTGTGCAAAGGTTAAAGATGGATCAATCTTCAAGATATCCCAAAGTTTGCCATGGGTTTTATCAAATAAGGAAATTGGTGGTGAGTATGTAGTCACATAGCCGATTTAAATATATGTTTAATATTAACTTGGGTCAGATACCATCTCACCATGACTTTTAAGTTAGTCTCTAAAGCGCATAATGAATATGAGGAGTGGGCCGTGTCTTTAAATCTGGTAGCCCATTGCTGTGGCAATGTGTGATGTCCTAATTCTCTTCCCACTCACTTTTCGTAGCAAGAAAGAAGATTGATATTTGATTATAATTTTGTAGAGTGTGGATATGTTTTTATTTTAGGAGTGGATTCGGTAGTATGTAAGTATTCAAATTTCATAAAAGGCGAGTTAAGCTTTTTTTTATGTGTGGAGAGAAAGTGCCTCATTTAATGCTAACTAAACCATGATTTAAGGAAATAGTTTACTATGTGCTTTACTTGGGTAAAATGTTAACTTTTTTTGCGAAGAGCTATGGTATTTGATTAATGTAATTATCCAACGCTACAGCTATCTTATTGTTGCCAGCAGCAAATTCAGTGTTTCCTAAAAGTGAAGTAAGGGGAGAGTACTTAGAAGAGATGTCACTATATTTGTTGCACAAAGAAATCCAGTCTGCCCAAGTTTAGTTAGAAATTGAAGAGGTTGATATATTATGTCAAGAGTTCAATTTAGGGTTCCAATAAAGCCCACCTAAGTGAAGTCTACCTTAGAGATGTGTTTCTAGATAAATATTTTTGTGAAAATACTAATGATTGAAAGTCTGAAATCAGCATTTTATAATTACATTTATGCGACATAGCTGTATCAGGGGTGATTTGTATACCCAGATACTTTATAAAGATTTATTTTGGAGCTCTATGGGACATAATGTTAAGATCTTATTTATTAGGGGCAGATTAATTGGCAATAATTCAGATTTTGTTGTATTCACCAAAAAATTTGAGATTTGGCAATATAAAGAGATTTCATGTTGTGCGGCAGATAGACAACATGGTGTGTCAAAGTTAGTAGCAAGTCATCCGTGAATATTGTTAATTTGTAAGTCTGGCCACAAATGTCTATACCATGAATGTTTTGAGCCTCAACTTGATAGAGGTCCTAGTGAGATAATAAATAGGAGGGGTGATAATGGGCACCCTTGTTGACTCCCATTGCATATTTTAAGTGATCAGATAAGTTGCCAGTTTCTCTGACCTGTGCTGATGGATTTGTATATAATTCCATTACTTGCTGTATAAATTTAGGAGGGAAGCCAAAATAATATAGAGTAGCTATTAGATATGTCCAATCCAGTCAATCAAATGCCTTTTCAGCATCTGTGGATAAAAAATATTGTGGGTATTTTAATTTACTTAACATAATCCAATAATTTGAGTGCTTTTACTGTAATTGTCCCTGGCCTCTCTCTGTGGCACAAACCCCACTTGATCTTGGTGTGAGATAATTTGGAGAATGCACTTTCATCTGGAAGCTATAACTTTAGCATAAAGCTTTAAGTCTATGTTCAATCGGGTGATTGGTCTAAAATTAGTGGGTGATCTTCCTGGTTTTGGCAATACTAAGATATGAGCTTGGAGCATTCTGGATAAATTTTTCTGGTATAAAAATATCTTCTTTTTCTAGAACATCACTTTTCTCTGGATCACATTTTTCCTGGATTATATTAATTCCTGGACTATTTTTTTATATCAGTTTAGGTGCAGCACTTTAATTCAAATATGTGCACATTTGGTTCATCTCATTGTAATGGTTTTCAATATCTACTGTTAAAATAAATTTTCCTATTTTCCCCTTATTTAATATACGATTCAAATCTGGGATCAGGTTAGGAGATTCTGTCTAATAGGAAGCTTATGGTTGTACATCTGGTGCCTAATACTTCCAATTATTAGAACAATACTTAAGGGACAGTCAACACCAGAATGTTTGTTGTTTTAAAAGATAGATAATCCCATAATTACCAATTCCCCAGTTTTGCATAACCAACACAGTTATAATTATACACGTTTTACCTTTGTAATTACCTTTTATCTAAGCCTCAGCAGACTGCCCCCTTATTCTTCTTTTTGGGAGCCTGATGTGGAGGTAAGCGAATGAACATAATATTTTTTATTCTGTTTTTTAAGTGTTTTTACTAACAATTTACCAGATTTATTCTCTTCTTTATAAAACGTTTGTTGGACAAATAGTAGCTGTCTCTGATCTTAGATCTGAAGAAATGTATTCATCTTATTTCTTTTATCAGATAACGTCTCATGGAGGTTTTTATTATTGGGGTTGAGTTGTGTAAATGATCTAATTCTAGTAATTACTGGGCCAGGACTATATTCTTCTAATTTTCTTTTTTAATTTATTTTAATAAATTCTTCCCTCGTGCTTTTATGGGCTTCCCACAAAACTTTAATATTTATATTGGGAGTATAACTAATTTAAAAGTATGTTTTAAAATGTTTTGTGAAGTGTTTTACAAGTTTTTGTCTAATAATAATGAATCATGTAAACTCCAGTGAAAAGATTTTAAAGGTGCAGATGGCCATCAAATTAAACAAGAAACCATTGAATGATCTGACCATGAAGTGTGTTTGATATAGAAGTTGGTGATGTATGAAAGGGCTAAGTGATGTACTAAAATATAATCTAGCATCGAGTAGCTGTGTTGGGTGTGAGAAAAAAAGTGTAAATATTTTTTTGTGTGGATGTGAGTACCTCCAGGTTTCATGTAATTAAAGTAGTTTGAGATTATCCCATAAACGTATAAATTGGTTATTCAATGATCTGGCGTTAGGATTGGAGCAGTCTATGAGCTGGGATTTAACTGAATGTTAAGATCACCAGCAACTATTAGGGGACCTTTGGAGAAATTTAAGAATGTTGTAGTAACGTTTTTGATAAAACTGCCTTGATGCTTATTGGTGACGTAAAAGTTAACAATTGTTATAGGTTTTCCAAATAGAAACAAATAGGAGGCCTGAAACACAAGTCTCTGCATTCTTTATCTTTATTTATTTGGAGTTTGGTAAATTGGAGGTATTTATAGATAAGGATTTTAACTCCATTGATTTTTTTGAAGGATTTGTGTTATGATAGTGCTGAGTATAATGGAGTGAAGAATACCTAGGAATACTATGGGATTTGAAGTGAGTCTCTTGAAGTAGTAATATATAACCCCCTCTCTTGTGAAGATCTTGTAGAGCTATACACCTTTTTTAAGGCAAATTTGACATTTTGGGTAATTACCATTATCAACTGATCCCTCTTATCTGTCATTTACAATAAGAGAAGCAAGGAATCTAATTTAAGGATGCCCCCGATATGCGCTGGGGGATTTTGTAGGGTGTGTTGCTTAATATACAGGGAGAGTAGAAAAAGTCTCCTGAGCTAGAAAATGGGAGGGATATTCTGGAGAAGTAGGTAGTGGAATGTCTAAAACTTTGCACATATCAATTATTTCTGCTAGGGACTTGCACGTAAGATGTTTACCCCTCCATAGGATCGTCAACTGGAATAGGAAGCCCCATCTGTATGGTATATTGTAATTTCTAAGGGTTGTAGTGAGCGGAGATAGCTCTTTCCTTTTTTGGAGGGTTCTGATGGTTAAATCTGCAAACATTTGTAAGTCTGAATTATCATATCTGATGGGTAGTTTTTGTCTGGTGAGCTTAATCAATTCTTCCTTTGCTGAAAGATTAGTCATTTTACCATCACATCTTTGGGAGGAAGGTCATCTAGAGGCTTTGGCCTCAATCCCCTATGGACTCCAACTATTTCAATAGGATTAGGATGTTCTTCACACTTAAGAAGTTAAAGAGACCTTGTAGGTATTGTTCCAGGGTGGACAAAGAGATTGCCTCTGGTATTTCTCTAATTTTAATGCTGTGGCGTCTAACTCAAGCAGAGAGTCATCTTGATGTTGGATTTGAGTGTAAACTTCAGATACAGCAGAAGTATGGAGTTCCTGATTGACTTCAGTCTTTTCAACTCTTTGCCCTATTTCAGATATTTCTTTCTTAAAGGGACACTGAACCCAATTTTTTTCTTTTAGGGATTCAGATAGAGTATGTAATTTTAAACAACTTTCTAAATTACTCATATTATCAAATTTTCTTCATTCTCTTGGTATCTTTGTTTGAAATACAAGAATGTAAGTTTAGATGCCGGCCCATTTTTGGTGAAAAACCTGGCTTCTTTCATCCACCAATAAACAAGTGCTGTCCAGAGGCTGAACCAAAAAATAGCTTAGATGCTTAATTTTCAAATAAAGATAGCAAGAATACGAAGAAAAATTGATAATAGGAGTAAATTAGAAAGTTGCTTAAAATTCCATGCTCTATCTAAATCACGAAAGAATAAATTTGGGTTCAGTGTCCCTTTAATTTCAGAAATTTCCTCTTTGATGCATTGTTTTACTTGTGCTATCAATGTGGAAAATTAATTTTTGGATAGAAGGGAATCAAAGAGGGTTTTAGGTATGGTAATAGTCTCTGATTCTACATCTGATTCTGAATCAGATGATTGATCAACGTCCATGTATGGAATTAGAAGGAGTAGTTGTTGGTGATGAAAGGGTATAAATTGTTTTGAAAAAGTTATTAACTGAGGGGGGTATTGGAATGCTGCGTTTTAACAGATTTTCCAGACTTGTTAAGTTTTTTTGAAGACATGTTGAATTTAGTGGCCAATGAATAAGATAAGTCAAATAATGATATTAGAGATATTAGAGACAGAGCTAAAGGATTGAGTCACAGGCTCTAGCAGATCCTATATAGTTTTTTTTTATATATATTTATGACGTTTGTTGTAGGAAATATAATCAGCTAGTCTCTGAGGTTCTCAAAAAATATGATAATTATATGTATTATATAGGTGCTTCATATGCTGCTGGAATAGTAAGTGCTAATGAATGTGCCATGTGAGTTGCTTGTTGATCAAATATTTAGTTGAATTTTTGACATGTCCTGATGACTTCACTACTAGTAGAATGTATTGAGTAGGAATTGTTCCCTTTATTATACTATATCAGCACAAGCTTTACAAATGGAAGTACTGTGCTGAGGGCAGTATATCCCGTTAAATGTGATAGTAATAGAGAGATTATGTCATAAAATATAAAATATAACTTGTGCTAAGGGACTTAATTGTACTGTTGCTTGATAATCTTCAATTTACCTTTCCTTCAGAGTAAAATGTGAATGCTGTGACTGACACGCAGCATTGTAGCTGTTGGTCTCAGTTTCTTCTGTGATCGGTAGGTACTTACAGCAGCTTCAGAATGTAGGCCATTTTCATGTCATCTGTCTGGCACTCAATTATTAATGCCCTGAGCAGTGTGCAGGGGGGGCGTTCTCTTCTCTGATCTATGAGGGAGCACTGCCAAGGAGTGGGATTTCGCACCAAACCCAGTGGCATAATGATGGTGTCAAATTGCATGTGACAGAGGGATTCTAGACATTACAGCTATGATGTGTTACCATACCGCAGTGCAGTTCCGTTGCACTGCTTGTCCCCTGTATATAACCTATTAGATGGACTTAAAGAGCAATATTCAATGCCAATTTTTTCTCTACATAGTAGGCATATGAGAGCACATTTAGAGTTCAGCCGACTACATGAATCAATGGCTCAGCCCTGCAATGTCTGTATTTTTGTATGTTCTAAACATCATTGCTATAAAGTTACAAATCTTTTTTTATCACTCTTACATGTCTGATCATCAGATTAGCATATTGTGTGATTATATGATTCCTTAATTCCTTTGTTTAAGACAATGTCACGCCATATAATAGGTGCAAATTATTAAAGAAAATACAACTTTATATGTAGTTTGGTTTGCAGATCATAATGTATGTACAGAAGCACTAAAAATGCAAAATGAAAAAAGTCTATATTGCACAATTTCTATGCTTAATTTATAAACAAAATATAGTCTAGTGATACACTCTAATTTAATTAATCAATAAAAACAATAAAAACAGGTCACTAATTGACAAAACACTTATAGGTAGATCACATAAAAACAAATTGCATAAAAAAATAAATCATAAAGTAAAAGAATGTCCAATACAAACGAAGCAGTCAATCTCGGTGAATAAAGTGCTAAAAAAGAAAGAGACAGTGTTCTTTTAAACAAATGCCAGAAACTGGAAAAGAGGTATATATATATATATTTACTTATACCGGTCAAATCTCTGTGTCTGTGTGTGAGGCTTTGGGAATATTTATAGGTATATGTGCAGCAACTCCTAGATATGTCTGGTCATACCAAATTGTGGCAGCAGTACATGAATCCACGGATTTGTTCAAATCCTCTTTGCGGTTCCAGCTCTTGGGGCGGTCACATGGTATACCAAACAACGGATCCTCCTAAGCGTCAGATGTTTAAGCAATGTGTTTACATTGACGTGCAGTCATTGTCAAGCTTAACAGCCTGCTGTTACAATGTAACCTGTATAGGGCAAACTTAAAGTGATATTTTCTTAAAATATTTATCTATTAGTATCTCTGTTAAATGTAATAAAAAAATCAGTATCTCTAATAAATCTAATAGATAAACATAATGTCGAATTAGTTTGTTTAAAATATATCAGACCAAACTGTATGTTAATACTCTAATTCTGATAAATAGTACATATAAGACAATTTAATGCATGCAAATCAATATATATAAAAATTAAAATTTTAAAAAATCTATAGATTCAAAATGCCCTAAGAGAGAACAATGGGTAAAAACAGGATCTATTAAGGATACATATAAATATAGAAAAGAGACAAATTAAAAACTGATACTGGTATGATTTAAAAAAAGAGACAGGGATTATAGCACACTTTAAATATCACAACCGAAGACCAGGTTTAAAGGGATAGGGATAGTGCACACAGAATCATACACATGTATATATCAAAAAATGAATTTAATATCATTAAAAAAATTAACACCACAAGAGATCCTCTCTAATAACAACTCTATACTGTACTTAATGTCTAAATATAAGGACCAGTCTTAGGTTATGTTCCATCTAAAGTTAGAAAGTTGTTAGTTCATGCATGAATCTATAAAGCATAAGCACTGCAGTGTTAGCAAGGTTAATTCATAAACCGGTTATTGGATTCACAGTCCTTTTATTTAGTCACCACTGATTTAAATGTCATTCAGACAATGCAAAAGTACAGGATGGTAGTTTCAAGAGTATTTTTACCTTGGGTCAGGTTAATTATTTCAAGCAACAACCAGAGGTAATTATGGGTTAAAAGGTTTTATCTTCCTATTAGTGCTCCAATCAGGAAATCTACCAACTAGCTCCATTTACTCCACAGACCTCCACATTGACAGGGTTCTGGCAGACTCTGCTTTCATCGTTCTTAGGATCTGTGCTCACAGCCAGATGCTTACGGCTCCTAACGTGTCACCAAACAGATACCTCGATCCCAGAGTTACTTGTTATTAATCATCACCTGCTTCATGCTCACACTGGTATCTCCACTTTCCAGCAGTATTGTTGCAGCATCCACTGCTCTCCAGGCAATTTGTGAGACACTGAAGTGTCCTGTATAGAGTGCTCAAAGAGAGGGATCTCTTAGTGGCATTATAAACATTTGCTAACGTGCCTTTCGCCCATCATGCTTTGCGTGAGATTGGGCTTCATCAGGGCTACTGATCCTTTCAGATTGGACATCTTTTATTTCTCAGGCACCATCCACTTTCTTACATCACTTGGAGTGAAATGCTAATCATTTAAAAAAAGGAAAGTTGGTTAATCTTTGTAAATAATCAAAACGCTAGTAGTTAGGATGAACTTCGCTTTTTTTGAAATGACGAGCAATCCACTCCAAGTGACGTAAGAAAGTAGGTGGTGCCTAAGAAATTAAAGATGTCCAATCTGAAAAGGATCAGTAGCCCTGACGAAGCCCAATCTCATGCAAAGCATGATGGGTGAAACGCGCGTTGGCAAATGTTTGTAATTCAACTAACAGCTCCCTCTTTTTGAGCACTCTATACAGGACACTTCCGTGTCTCAAGAATTGCCTATAGAGTGGCGGATTCTGCGGCAATACTGCTGGAAATCAGAGATCCCGGTGTGAGCATGAAGCAGATGATGATTAATAACAAATAACACTGGGATCGAGGTATATGTTTGGTGACACGGTAGGAGCTGTAAGCGTCTGACTGTGAGCACAGATCCTAAGAACGGTAAAAGCCGAGTCTGCCAGAACCCTGTCGATGTGGATTTATCATTGCTTGTGCAATGATAAATACAGACTGTGTGTGCTGTTGGCATTTATTGATGTGCGGCGAACATGATACGCTACTTTGTATAATTTCTGTTTGCACTTTCATAAATTGGCCCCTATATATTGAGATAAGTTGGCCGTCAGAGAACCAATCCCAAAATTGATAGGCCTACCTGTGGGAGGGGGGGGGGGTCAGTAGGGATTTATGAGGCCAAATGCTTTTAATGAAACTAGACAGATCAGACAAATTTTTATTATAGTGTTTCCTTCAATATATTTATACTGTCTAGATGAACATTCAATGTATTGATTTAAATCAGTTACATTCATCCCTACAATACTTAAATTTAATAAATAATATTACTTGTTTTCCATCTTTTGTATGAAATAATATCAAGGTACAATTGTTTATTTCATGTTTAACATCTGCAGTGTAAGCTATGAATAAACAGGTGGATTAATTTCAGTCAAGCTGCATGACAATTTTTAGATGTTTTTCTGAATATATTAGTTTATAATTTAACACATTATTATGCAAAAAATGTGATGTTCCTTTCTGGTAAATCAGTTATTTCTTTGAAAGCTTACATTATAAACATCATACCATTTTTACTACTCTCAAAAACATTTGAAAACTGTTTGAAATAGAAACACATATGTGTTAAAAAAAAAAAAACTGTTTTTTTTCTTTCATATTGTGCCAATTCTGAAATAATCTTTCATTTGGATATTTAATGAGAGAAAGCTGTCAGAAAATCACTTCTATCAGATACTCAAATACATCAAAATAAAACATTAGCAGGAGATCAACATAAATATAATCACAAACATATACCCAGGGAATAGGAGCTGTTACTTAAGATGGAATGAGAGAATCCTTGGCAGTGATGCCCACCTCTTGGTAATGTACTTAACTGGTATTTAATATATTTCCAAAAGTACACCAACTAATCTATCAGGCAAGAGAAGACAGGAAAAAATGCAAATGTCAAGCATTCATTTACTTAATGATGCCAACAATGTTTGCATATGCAAAACAACATAATTTAATAGCTTCACAAATATCATAGTAAATTCTGCATATACTGGAGACAAATAAAAAAAATCTACATAGCATTTCTTTCAAATTAATAAGTTGTAAAATAATTTTAGGTATATCACTGCTTAGTTTTTAATAATCTGTATACCATCATCTTATTTTTAGCATAAAATATTTATATTTTTGAACAAATGTGCAGCTAAGAAGAAATACATTAAACAATATTTGCTTGAATAGCATATGCAATTTTATATACCAAAACATATTTCATAAGAATCTGATTATTTGTTTTAATATTAGTTTTTACATATATTCATTGTAATGTAGTTTCAAAAATTGAAGGTATCAAAATGTAACAAATGGGAATCAATTTTTTTTTACTTTTTTATTTTTAAAAAGATAGCAACAGTTTTGAAAGGATATTCTACTATAAAAATAACATGCTCTCGACTAGATTACGAGTTTTGCGGTATGAGTGAAAAAGCAGAGTTAAGGCTCTTTTTCACTACCGCTGGTATTACGAGTCTTGCAGGTTTAGCTGCACCGCACACTTTTTGGCTGGAACGCAACGTAACTACCGCAGCTTTCCAATGGGACTTCCTTTGCGCCAGTATTACGAGTCTGCCTGGGAGGCCAAAAAGTGAGCGGTACAGCCAATACCATCAAGATCCATACCGTAAACTGAAAGTCAGTAGTTATAGGTTTAATGCTACAACGCCGTAACATAAAACTCATAACTAAAGTGCTAAAAAGTACACTAACACCCATAAACTACCTATTAACCCCTAAACTGAGCCCCCCCCCGCATCACAAACACTAAAATAAAATGATTAACCCCTAATCTGCCGCTCCGGACATCGCCGCCACTATAATAAACATATTAACCCCTAAACTGCCGTACTCCCGCATTGCAAACACTAGTTAAATATTATTAAGCCCTAATCTGCCACCCCCAATGTCGTCGCTACCTACCTACACTTATTAACCCCTAATCTTCCACCTCCAATGTCGCCGCCACTATACTAAAGTTATAAACCCCTAAACCTTACTCTAGTTAGTCTAACCCTAACACCCCCTACTTTAATATAATTAAAATAAATCTAATAAAAAATTCCTATCATTAACTAAATAATTCCTATTTAAAACTAAATACTTACCTGCCATTATGATCTGCCACCAGATCTGAATATACCGGCTCCTGATATAGCAATGACTGAAGGTGCAATAACTTTGCTCTAATCTCTTCCTACAATATCTTGCTTGCGATGTCGATCTTCATGGGTTCTATAACCCTCTGGAATTCTCCTGATTGCATAGATACTCATGTACTGATCACCTACACTACATACACAAGTCTTTTTACAGTGCCTTTATGATCCACGAGGTATAGGCTGAGGAAATCCTCTATATTTCCCTTAGGACAGAAGAGGACTGCCATTCTTCTCTCCTTTGCTATCTAGTCTTGAACTTGTTATAAACTAAGTACTATTAAAAGTTATTAAAAGCATAGTATGCATTTACCGCATAGAAAATATTTAAATCCTAATGTTAACTTTGTTGAAATGTTTGAGGTAAAGCTTAAAACTGTTCTTGACCTGTTTATTATATGAGAAAAATAAAAAATTTGGGGCGCCCTTGTAATACTATGTGCAATGTAATCATGTGATAGATTAATGCGTCGGTCTAGTCAAATAATGAGGGCTGTATGGCATATGTGGATGTGCAAATATATACACACGCACACAATCGCCCAAACACACACACACAAACAGGGTTGAAATGTGTATATATAAATATACAACAATTGGTAGTGTGAAAACACTCACATACTCATAAACCTCTTTATCACAAGATAGAAGACAATAGTATGTCTATATAGAATTGTGATGTTAAATTTAAAAATGATATATAAGATGTTGTAGTATAATCCCTAATGGGATGCCTATATAATGACAAGATAATGAATTGATAATAAATGCAATAGTAGTGAATGTGTGATCTACAGTTCAAAACACAGACTGAGGCATCTACTTATCAAGCTGTCAACTTACTTGCATTCAACGGCACCAATACGCTCGCCTAAGATCCCCTAACATCTCTGCTGCGGACCTGAATACGCTTTCCAAAGTTTCCAAAAAAGCTGTCAAAAAGCCGTGCACCAAGTACGGGGCGATGAGCAGCGGACTGTTGTTAACTAACAGTCATCAATCTTGCTGCTCTTCGACTTTTTCACAGATTTATTGGTACCCTGTCCCTAAACACCCACACTATACTATACTGTTTACCCCCTATACCGCTGCTCCCGGAGCCCACCGCAACTCTAATAAATGTATTAACCCCTAAACTGCCGCTCACGGACCCCGCAGCAACTAAATAAAGTGTTTAACCCCTAAACCGCCACTCACAGAGCCCACCGTCACCTACATTATACTTATTAACCCCTAATCTGCCGCCCCCTATACCGTCGCCACCTACATTATACTTATTAACCTCTAATCTGCCCCCCTACACCGCTGCCACTATATTAAATGTATTAACCCCTAAACCTAAGTCTAACCCTAACACTAACACCTACTAACTTAAATATAATTTAAATAAATCTAAATAAATATTCCTATCATTAAATAAATTATTGTTATTTAAAACTAAATACTTACCTATAA
Source organism: Bombina bombina (assembly GCF_027579735.1). Lineage (NCBI taxonomy): Eukaryota > Metazoa > Chordata > Amphibia > Anura > Bombinatoridae > Bombina > Bombina bombina. The sequence continues at coordinate 478,087,153 of NC_069502.1, read as the reverse complement.
AATAAACCCTAAGCTAGCTACAATATAACTAGTAGTTACATTGTAGCTATCTTTGGGTTTATTTTTTATTTTACAGGCAAGTTTGTATTTATTTTAACTAGGTACAATAGTTATTAAAGAGTTATTAACTATTTAATAACTTCCTAGTAAAAAAATAAATACAAATATACCTGTAAAATAAAACCTAACCTAAGTTACAATTACACCTAACACTACACTATAATTAAATAAATTCCCTAAACTAAATACAATTAAATACAATTAAATAAAATTATCTAAAGTACAAAAACAAACAAACACTGAATTACAGAAAATAATAAACAAATTACAAGATTTCTAAACTAATTACACCTAATCTAATCCCCCTAACAAAATAAAAAAGCCCCCCCAAAAATAGAAAAAGCCCTACCCTACACTAAATTACAAATAGTCCTTAAAAGGGCCTTTTGCGGGGCATTGCCCCAAAGTAATCAGCTCTTTTACCTGTAAAAAAAAAATTACAAACCCCCCCAACATTAAAACCCACCACCCACACAACCAACACTACTTATTTTACAGGTAAGTATTTAGTTTTAAATAGGAATCATTTATTATTATATATATATATTATATTATAACTGTAGTAATTTTATTTAGATTTATTGTAATTATATTTAAATTAGGGTTAGACTTAGGTTTAGGGGCTAATACATTTAATATAGTTGTGGCGACGTTGTTGATATATTTATTGAAGTGTTTGCTATGTGGGGGGGGGCTCAGTTTAGGAGTTAATAGGTAGATTATGGGTGTTAGTAGTTAAGAGTTTTATGTTACGGCGTTAGACCATAAACCTCAGTCTTAACTACTGACTTTTAAATGCGGTAGGAGTCTTGACAGGAGAGCATCTACCGCTCACTTCTTCAAAGACTCATAATACTGGCGTTAGGAAAATCCCATTGCAAAGATAGGATACGCAATTGACGTAAGGGGATTTGCGGTATGCTCGAGTCGCGGAAGAAAAGTGAGCGGTACACCTGTACCTGCCAGACTCGTAATACCATCGGGCATTAAAAAGCAGTGTTGGGACCTCTCAACGCTGCTTTTTAACCCTAATGCAAGACTCGTAATCTAGCCGAAAATACCCCACTAAAACCCTAATCTATTGCACAAAGTCCATGATGTATTCTCCTTGAAAAGTGCACATGAAAATATGATTGTGAATATGTTTTCATAACAGAATATGTTCTATTTATTTATAAATAAATATTTCTCTATATATGTGATGATTGTTGGACCAATATATCTATTTACATCGAGATATGTATATGAATCCATTATGCATGGGATTCACTTCTTAGCCACTAGGAGGAGGCAAAGTTTCCCAAAAAAGAGCACTTTCTCCCTCCCACGTCACTGGTATGCCAGTTATACATATAGCAAAGCAAGTAGAATAGAATAGTAAAAAAAGTAGGAAAAGACAAAGCGGGGAAAAAAGAGGTGAAAAATCATAACTGTCACCAAAAATACTTATTCTGTTATTTATAATTTGGGTGGGGCTCGTGGACTTTCGCCACCATGAAAGAAATACATTGTTCAGGTAAGCATAACATTTGTTTTCTTTCATAAAGCGGTGAGACTTCACAATCCATTATTCATGTGAACTATTACTAAAGCTGTGGAGTCCATAAGTAATGAACTATTTTCCAGACACTGCTGCCTGGAGAACTTTCCTACCAAAGGCCGCTACAAAAGAAGCAAATACATCAAAATTGTGGAATTTAATATAAGTATGTAAGTATGATAGTGTTGCTGCCTTGCAAATTTGTTCTACAGAAACCTCAGTTTAATAGCCCAAGAAGTAGAAACAGATCTGGTAGAATGAGCTGTAACACATTTTGAAGGAGATTTCTGTCTTCAAGTAAGCTTTGTGTATCAAAGCTTAAGCCAAGCAGCTAAAGAAACAGCCGAGGACTTAAATGGATACTAAACCCGATTTTCTTTTTCTGTCATGATTCAGATAGAGCATGCAATTTTAAGCAAGTTTCTAATTTACTCCTGTTGTCAATTGTTCTTTGTTCTCTTGCTATCTTTATTTGAAAAACTGGAATTTAAGGTTAGGAGCCAGACCATTTTTGGTTCAGCACCTGGGTAGTGCTTGCTGATTGGTTTGCTACATTTAGTCACCAATCAGCAAGAGCTACCCAGGTGCTGAACCAAAAATTGGCAGGCTCTAAAGCTTACATTCCTTCTTTTCAAATAAAGGTAGCATGAGAATGAAGAAAAATTGATAATAGAAGTAAATTAGAAAGTTGCTTAATATTGCATGCTCTATCTGAATCGTGAAAGACAAAAATTGGGTTTAGTATACCTTTGAGGCCCTCTCATGGGCCAGAAGAATGAAAGAACAGACTGGAAGATTTTATGAAATATTTGGAAGCTTCTAAGTAAAACTTTAAAGCCCTTACCACATTCAAATTATTAGTAAGTATTTCCTTCAAGTTTTGAGGGTTAGAGCAAAGAGAAGGAACTACAATCTCTTGATTTATGTTATCGGCAGAGACAACATTTGGTAACAAAATAAACTTAGTCCTCAAAACTGCCTTATCTTGTTAAATCGGATGGGGGATCAAAAGAAAGAGTGGACAATTCAGAGACTCTTCTAGCAGATGAAATTTCCAGTAAAAACAAAACTTTCTATGAAATATATTTGATGTCGAAAGAATGCATTGGTTTAAAAAGAGGAACCTGTAAAATGATAAGAACCAAATTTAAATTCCATGGAGGAGAAGTTGGTTTGATAACGGGATTAATTCTAGCTAAAGCCTGAACAAATATTTGAATATCAGGTAGTTTCTCAATCTATTTGTGACACAACACAGACAAAGCTGAAATCTGACCTTTTAGATTGCTGGCAGGTAAACTTTTATCGAAACCTTCTTGTAAAAATGTAAGAATCCTAGAAAGACTAAAGGAATGTTAGCTGAAGTTATTTTTTTTTTACACTAAAATAAAAAAACTTTCCAAATATTGTGATACATTTTTCTAGTAACAGGTTTCCTGTCTTGGATTATTGTTTATATCACCTCATCATAGAAACCTCTCTGCTTTAAAATCAGGCGTTCAATCTCCTAGCCTTCAAATTAAGAGACTCAAGATCTTGATGATCTGTTGCTAGAGCATCCACTAACTTTGCTTAAGGATCCCTATTCTTGCAATATATCTTTGAAATTTGTTGTTTAATTAAGAAGCCATTAGGTCTATCTCTGGAAGATGATCTTGTCAATCTACTATTTGATTGAACCCTTCTGGATGCAAAGACCATTCTCCTTGGTGAAGATCTTGATGACTTGGTCAATCTGCTTTTCAAATTCTCCCCCGCAGCTGGTATATTGATGGCAGATATTGTGCAAAGATTTTTTTCTGCCCAAGACAAGATTCAAGAGACTTCTTTCATCACTAGAGAACTGCGAGTTCCCCCTTGGTGGTTGATGTATACCTCAGCTGTGACATTGTGTGATTGGAACCAAAGAAAAGTCTCTTTTCTCAGAAGAGGCCAGCTTTGAAGAACCCTGAAGATACCACAGTGTTCTAGAATGTTTATTGGTAACCTTGCCTTCTGAGGAGACCAAACTCCTTGTGCTCTCCTGGACCCTATACAGCATCTTAACCCGAGAGTCACCTCTGTTGTGATTATTGTCCAAGATGGACAAACAAAAGAAGCTCCCAGAGGAATGGACTGATTCTCTAACCACCAAGATAGATAATTTTGTGTAGCTGGTTTTAAAATTATCCTTCAAGAAAGCTGGGTGTAGTCCTTCCACCACTGGCAAAGCATACATAACTGAAGAAGTCTCATATGAAAATGACCAAATGGAATTACATCTAATGTGGCAATCATCAGACCTATAAATTCCATGCATTGAGCTACATAAGGATTGGAAAGAGACTGAAGTTTTATGTTGATTGCAGTATGGCTCGTCTTTGTTCTGTTTAAGAAAGTCTCCTTTGCAATAATAGATTCCTTGACAATGAGACTTTTTTTAATAGAATAGAAAAGATCCAAACTGCAATCATCAGACGTAGAACTTCCTTTCATAAAGCTACAGAAGGATTGGATAGAAACTGATTTTTTCAATTTGATTGCAGTTTGGATCTTCTTTGTTCTGTTAACGAAATTTTCATTATCAAGCAGTCTATTTTAACTACAAGAAAGGATACTGTGGTCTAAGGAGATAGAGAATTCTTCAAAATGTTGATTCTCCAGCCATGATTTTGAAGAAACAGCTAAAATTTGTTTATATGAGATACAACTAAAGGTAAAGAATGAGTCTGTACCAAGATATCTTCCAGGTATGGAATTACTGATATACAGTACCTTGAGCCCGAATTATAGGCAGGAGAGATTCTGTGGATAATCCTTCTGGATAGGAATAAGAAGGTAGGCATCCTTCAAATCTATTGTTGACATAAATTGACCATGTTGAACAAGAGTCTTCAAATACAGAATTGGCCTGAATGTTTCCTCTTTCTTTGGGACTATGAACAAATTTGAATAAGAACTATGGCCTTGTTCTGTTAATGGAACTGGAACTATTACTCCCACAAGTTCTTGTTTCTGAACACAATATAGAAAAGCCTTCACAGAGTTCTTTAAACATGGGACAAAAGGAACCTTCCCCTGGGAGGCCTTGATCTGAAACCCATCCTGTATCCCTGAGAAATGATGATTAACCAAGAATCCTGTACAGTTTGAGACCAGACATTTTGAAAAATGCTTAATATGCCCCATACCATAATTGAATCTGGATCAGGGGCCGTACCTTCAACGTGAATCGTAAGTGGAGGAAACTTTTGTGGACTGTTTAGACTTTTTTCAGGAAGGATTAGCTTTTCAGAAAGGTCTGGAAGAAACTTATTTTTGATTAGATAAGGAAGATCGTTGGTTCCTTGATTGACAAAAGGAACAAAAATGTTTTGAAGATTTACCTTTTCTCTTAGACTTGTCTTGGGGAAGAAACACTCCTTTACTTTCAGTAACAGTAGAAATTATAGCATCTAAATTAGGTCTAAATAAAATATTTCCTTTAAAAGGAAGAGTTAGAAGTCTAGACTTCAATACCATGTCTGTCACAAGGCTCACACTCACCTAGATTACGAGTTTTGCACTAAACAGGGTGCGAAACTAACGCCAAACAAATTTGCATTATTCCACTCCCCATAGCATTGCCATTACGAGTTACTGAAAAGCCTCCTTGTGCTGTGCGTTATGGTGCATTAAGCTCCATACTGCACAAAAGCCAAGGGCTGAGTTTACGTGCTTCTGTATGCCTTCCCCATAGACATCAATGGGGATATTGCTGTAACACAACCCCATTGATGTCTATGGGGAAAAGAAAGTTATGTCAAAACCTAACACCCTAACATAAACCCCTAGTCTAAACACCCCTAATCCGCCACCCCTGACATCGCCGACACTAATAAAAATCATTAAAGGGCCATTATACACTCATTTTTTCTTTGCATAAATGTTTTGTAGATGATCTATTTATAAAGCCCATAACGTTTGTTTTTTTAAAAATGTATAATTTTGCTTATTTTTAAATAACAGACTCCTAACCAAGCCCCAAAGTTTAATTTGAATACCGTCAGCTACCTTCTCTAGCTTGCTCCTGTTTGTGTAAAGGGTCTTTTCATATGCAAAAGAAGGGGGAGGGGGGAGTGTCTTATTTTCCACTTGCAGTGGGCTTTCCAACTACCTTTTCAACAGAGCTAAACTGAAAGCTTCTAAGTAAGTTTTTAAACCATTTTATACTGGATTTTTATATCAGTATCTGTGCATCTTATTCTTTATAGTAGTGTCTATTACATGCAGTTATATGAAAATGAGTGTATACTGTCCCTTTAACCCCTAATCTGCTGCTCCCCGAGATTGTTGACACTAAATATAATTATTAACCCCTATCCCAACATCGCCGACACTAATTAAAGTTATTAACCCCTAGACTGCAGGCCCCCCATATCGCTAACACTGTAATAAAGTATTAACCCCTAAACCTCCAGCCCCCCTCATTGTAACTACTAAACCTATTAACCCCTAAACTGCTGCCCCCCACATTGCAAAACACTAAATTAAATTATTAACCCCTAAACCTAACACCCTATAACTTTAAATTAAAATATAACTATCTTAAAATAAATAAAAATTTACTTGTGAAATTAAAAAAAAACTAAGTTTAAACTAGAAATTAACCTAATATAACTATTCTAATAAAATTAAAAAAACTACCAATTAAACAATCTAAATTACAAATTTAAAAAACCTAACACTATGAAAAAATGTAAACAATCTAAAATTATGAAAAATAATAAACACTAAATTGCGAGAAAAAAAAAACTCTAAGCTTACAAAAAATAAAAAATGAAATTATAAAAAATAAAAACAATTACAACTAATCTAATAGCCCTATAAAAATAAAAAAGCCCCCCAAAATAAAAACACCCCCTCACCTACAATAAACTACCAATAGCCCTTAAAAGGGCTATTACACAGCTTTTTTACCCTAAAAAAATGACTAAGTCCCCCATAAAAGTAACCCCCCCACCCAACCAACCCCCCAAAATAAAAAAAACTAACTCTCTTAAAAGGGCATTCAGCTCTTTTAAAAGTGCCCAAAGCCCCAACCTAAAAAAAAGAAACACCCCAGAAAATGAAAAAATAAACTAACACTAACCCTGTAAAATCTACTTTGGTTCCTGAAGTCCGGACAGCCATCTTCATCCAGGTGGCGAGAAGTCTTCATCCAGGCGGCAAAACCTTCATCCATCTCTGGGACGTCTTTTATCTTCATCCCAGCCGCGTGGAGCTATCCATCGACAAAGACATCATGCGCGGAGTGTCCTCTTCATACAGTCACCGCCTTACACTGAAGTTGAATGCAAGGTAGCCGTTTCATAATGGTGTAACTTGCATTCCTATTGGCTGATTTCATCCTTCAAATTCAAATCAGCCAATAGGATGAGAGCTTCTGAAATCCTATTGGCTGTTCAAAACAGCAAATAGGATGAGAGCTACTGAAATCCTATTGTCTGAATTGAACAGGGGTTTAGGGGTTAATAATTTATTATAGTGTTACAATGTGGGGGCGGTGGTTTAAGGGTTAATAGGTGTAGTTAGGTGTCGGCGATGTTGGGGCGGCAGATTAGGAGTTAATAACTTTTTTTAGTGTCAGGGATGTGGAGCGGCGAAATAGGGGTTAATAATATTTTTTAGTGTCACCGATGTCGGGGTGCGGCAAATTAGGGGTTAATAGGTTTATTTAATAGTCACGATGTGGGTGGGCAGCAGATTAGGGGTTAATAAATTTAAAATAGTGTTTGTGATGCAAGAGGGTGGCAGATTAGGGGTTAATAGATAGTTTATGGGTGTTAGTGTACTTTGTAACAGTTTAGTTATGAGTTTTGTGAAACATTTTTGTTTTGCAAAATCCATAACTACTGGTCTCAGATGGCGGTATGGATCGTGTCGCTATAGGCTGTAACACAAGCATTTTAGTGGGACCCCACAACCTGTAATACAGCGCTATAGAAAATCCCGCACTCAAACGTCCTTTTTTTGAATGGACGTTGTGTTACAGGCTAAAATGCTTGCAGTATAGCTATACCGCCGCAACTCGTAATATGCGTTCCTGGCCATTCCAGCTTTAATAGCCGTACCGCAAAACTCATAATCTAGCCAACTGTTAATACTGACAACGCCATGTTTTGGCATTCAATTTGATGATGTCAACACAAATAAAGGCATTTGCAGAGCGAACATGTTTCAAACGAGATTGAAAATCTTCATTAACAGAATAATCTGAAATCTGTTCAGATAAATTGTCACATCAAAGATCTGAAGCTGCTGCCACACAAGCAATGCTAATCACTGGTTTGAATACATGTCCTTCTTTAATAAAGGCCCTTCTGTGGAAAGCCTCAAATTCCTGTCCTTAGAGTCCTTAAAAGAAGTACTATCCTCAAGGGGAATATTAGTCTTTCTTGCAAGAGTAGATATTGCACCATTTCTTTTGGAATTGTCCCCAAAGCTCCACACTAGTAGCATGCAAAGGGAACATCTTTTGGAAAGCAGAAGTTGGATTGAAAGGAAGGCCAGGTCTGGATAATTCCTTAGTAATGAATTCAGCATCAGGAACTGGAAAAGCCTCTTAGGTCTTAACAGAAGACTTGAAAATAAAATCTAAGGTACTCAATACTTCTTTTAAAAGAGATGTAAGAAGTTTGATCTTAAACATAAAGGAGGAAGATTCAGTATCCTGAACTAACTACAGCGATTGCGGAATGGTGATCGCTATAACGCAATCCCAATTGATGTCTATGGAGACAAGTTTTTTATTTTTTTTTATTATTAGTTTTTTTATTGAGGATTTTCAAACAATACAGCAATAGGTAATAGTCACAAGAAATGCAATCATAAACTCAAAAAAACATTCCAAATACAAATATTGGATATACTGACATTAGAAATTGAAATAAGAAGTGACGTGAGCTTCTGAATCCTCCTTTTTTGATAATAAGAGCTTATTAGGGGAATACTGAGCAGACCACGTGTGGGTCAAATAGTCAGAAGAATGATGTAAGCATGGTAGTCACTAGGGGGGTCCCATCTGACTTCTATGATGAATATATATAGGGGAAGGAGGAATAGTCAGCGGGCAGAAAGCCGCTTTTAATATAAAGGGAAGTGAAAGAAGGGGGGGAAGCGGAGCCAATTAAATTAGAATCGTGATACATCTGAGAAAACGTAGAAATTAGTTAGTGACATGCACAAAGGGGGGAATATATAAGGCGTCATGTATGAGTAATATATAATTAAATAGTAGAGTGGGTTTGAAGTGCTACACTTAAAACTTCTCTTGAGTAAATAGCCACAGGCTCCAATTAAAAGCGGGACTAAGGTACTTTAATATATAACATCAATAACAGGTTGACCGTACAATATATCTGAATCCTTTTATAAGCTATTACTATAGATATGGTAGAATGTGATATTAAGCCTACATCTGAGTTATCTCATGAATATACTAGATAAGAATGCTTTTATGGATACCTAATTGTAACATAATACTAGCTAGAGACTGATAGCATACTTGGATATAATACCGAGGTACACGGCACAAAAGAGATAGACTGAGAGAAATGCCCATAATAGTAGTAAGGTGGAACTTAACATAGATTTGTAACTAGCTTATGCCATATATGTGAATTAGTAAAAGCTGGGATTTTCTCCTAGGAGTGTATATTGGAGTTGACCTAGTGTAAAGTCTGGGCTTATAAAAATCTGCTTGAGAAATCCATGTCATGTGTAGGAATGAACCTATAGGCAATGAACGATAACCACAGATGACATGATCTATAAGCATTCTAAGGCTTTGTTGCTAGCAGATAACCCTAGTCTCTAGGTGAAGGTCTGACTAAAACATATAAATCTTAGGTAAAGTCTGTCTCCATAAAACCAAAATTATGCTTTTTGCAATAATACACTGGCTATTACAATATAAATAGTAACATCATAATAAGTATTTTAACCTGTGCTAGTATAGTAAATCATAAAAAAAAGAAAAATAGGATTAAGTAGCATTAAATGCCTGCATTACAGTGATATGTTAACGAGATGGGTGGAATATGTTGAAGGTAGCAGACAGAGCAGGATAGTTGTACTATATATCTTATGTCACATCAAAAGCTTACATTCCCAGTTTCCAAGTGGTATTGTATAAACATTGGTAATAGGCAGTACTATAGGTAAATATGTCCTAACAAGGAAAAATTATGTACCAGTAGTCACAATAGTAGTAGCAATTATAATATCATGCCCACAAGAAACTGGGGTAAAATAGTTATAAAATGACGATGTGAATCATATGACATTTGGTAGCTTGAAATATATGTGGACATAAAAAGGGGGTATGTCATCAGGGGGTTAAAGCTGCATGAATAGGTTGATGACTGAAAGGGTCCTATACTAACAGCAATAGATCTAAAGTAGGAATGGTAACTTGTGAAATATAAAACTAAGAGAATATACTAGGATTAGTCATAATAGCTACAGTCAAAACCAAACAAGATGTATAGTAAATAGTATGTTATGCATAGTCAATTGGAAAGGGTATGCATTCAGTATATATACATCTTAATAGCAATATAAACATCTCATGACTAGAGAACAAGAAATAACTTTCATAACAGCTGTCTATATATACACATATAGATTATTAACAAGAAACAGTAGAAACAAACTAACTATTTGAATACATCATAAAAGCTTTTTTGGTAGGTAGAGAGGACTCTTGCATAGTGCATGAGCTCAACATTAAACTGGGGTGACAGGGATATCCAGGATAGCGTTGATTTCTGTATTTTTAATAAAATAAAAAAAGGAGATAAGCATAAGATATATAATAGTCGCTTGTTAACTTGAGACTTGGGGAATGCTGGGGGAGTATAGGGGAGCACACCTGGATACCCAATATGACTAATGGAGTAAAGGAACTAAGGATCTCTTAATTGTGGTCCCGCATAGGTCTAAGACTAGAACACAAAATATATAACCATAAATAAGATAGGTTGTAAGATGAGGTATTCTTATATATCTATGAGATCCCTATATACAGAGTAAATATAGCCTATATAATATAAACCATAGCAGCCAATAGACTTGTATATCTAAATGTAAGACAGCAGACCATATAGTAATTCTAACTTTAGTTGATTGACTGACTGTATAAACACTAAAAAACTCTACCATGATGGTACAGGTAGACAAGTAGCAAACAATATAGTATGTGGAGTTAACCTATACTTAGCAAAGTGAGCACAGACTTATTAGAAATCACTGAGGGTATCAGAATTCCCCCTATCCGACTAGTGTTTCATACAAGATATTAGCCAAGTACCCCAAGTGGTATCTATGTGACACCAGTCATCTAGGGCAGTTCAAAGTTTACTACATCAGAGTTTCAGGGATATTTCAGATGTTAGTAGCTCATAAAACAGTTAATACTAGGTTAATATCTACAACATTGGGCTCATGTAGCAATTCAAGAGTAACAGCTGTAAAGAAGCCTGGAGTCGGAACGAATGATTAAGGCTTCAACAGTGCAGGTCCCAAATTCACCCCACTCCTGCCTTTATGGCACGACTTGAGGATAGATCAAAATCCGGCTGTAGTGTGAATCTGCATGACGTGTAGGTATCGGTCTGATATTTGACAGTTTGAATCCATATTAGCAGCCTTGCTGATGACTCCATTTTGAAACTGAGCCGCATCCCAATCGGAACCTTTTCCCATGTGTTTAGCAGAAATTTAGCAGGGGTAGCGGCTGGGCCCGATGTGGGCAGGATCATTCACTTCCTTTTCCCCGAGCTGTGTTGGACGAATCCAATCCTCTGTAGTGGTCATTGGGGAGTTCTTTATTAATGTTAGGAGAGAGGTAAGTGTAGCTGCAGGGTCCTGAGAATGACACGGAGGAGAGGTTGCTAAGCTTTCTACAGCTGGCTTGAGTGATTCATGTAGAGAGTTACCGGACTCGCATGAGGATCTCCAATCTTCTATGAGACTGTCTCGCTGAGTAGAATAGTGAGAATCTGACTCAGATTCAAGTCCCTCCAGTCACCACATAATTGGGCTCTCAGTCACATTGCATCACATTTGACAGTAGGTCAGCATTCCTGGATCGCTTTGCTTGCGGCTCAAGTATATAGTCTAGCAGCGACAATATGTCCTCAGCAAGGCTCCGGTACTGATTCTCTAAAAGTCGCTGAGTGTTCTGCTCCCAAACTAGCAGCGCTTCCATGATGGGCCAGCCCGTTGTAGTTAAATATAGTGTAGCAGCTCCACGCGGTATATTTCAATGGAGGAAAATGATGAAAAAAAAAAACCGGGCCGAATAAATCCTGTAATACTTGTAACTTGAAGTAGTCAATGTTTGTGTTCCATTGAGCAGCGGGGTGGTTTCAGGCTTTTAAGTGTGATTTATTGCTTAAATTTATAATTGAAAGCCTGGAGCTGAAGAGAAACACATCCGGCTGCTTTAGAAGCTGGCTCCGCCCCGGAGACAAGATTTTTTTGTTAAAATCTAGCACCCTAACATAAACACCTAGTCTAAATACCCCTAATCCACCGCCCCCTGACATCAGCAACACTAAATAAAGAAATTAACCCCTAATCTGCCAACCCCAACATCGTCAACACTACAATAAACTATTAACCCCTAATCCGCCTCCCCCGCATCGCAAATAATAAACTAAACCTATTAATCCCTAAACCGACGACCCCCCACATTGCTACTACTAAAATAAATCTATTAACCCCTAAAACACTGACCCCCCACATCGCAACAAACTAAATTAAACTATTTACCCCTAAACCTCAACACCCCCCTAATTTTAATTAAACTTACAATATAACTACCATAAAATAAATAAAAACTTACCCGTTAAATAAATAAAACCTAAATAAACCTAACATTACTATTATAAAAAATAAAATATACAAAAAATCACAAACCTAAATTAAAAAATTAAAAAATCCTAACACTGAGCTGATTTCTTCAGGGCAATGCCCTACAAAAGGCCCTTTTAAGGTCTATTGGTAGTTAAGTGTTAGATTAAGGGGCACTTTTATTTTTGGGTGGCTTTTTTGTTTTTATAGGGGTATTAGATTAGGTTTAACGTTTTTTATTTTGGATAATTTCATTTACTATTTTCTGCAATCTTAGAATTTTTTTATTTTTCGTAATTTTAGAGTTTATTTATTGTAATGTAAGGATTTTAGGGGTTTATTTTCGTAGTGTTAGGATTTTAAAATTTTGGAATTTAGGTTGTTTATTTTTGGTATTTTTTTTTAATAGTAATGTTAGGTTTATTTATAGTTCAAGGTTTTATTTATTTCACAGGTAAGTTTTTTTTTTTTTTTTTTTAATGTAAAGTTAGCGGTGTTAGGTTTAGTGGTTAATAGTTTAATTTAGTTTGTTACAATGTATGTTTATTTTAGTAGTAGCTATATGGGGGGTCGACAGTTTAGGGGTTTAATAGGTTTATTTAGTGTTGGCGATGTGGGGGCGGCGGATTAGGAGTTAATACGTTAATTTAGGTAGTCACAATGGGGGTGGGTGGCGAATTAAGGGTTAATAGGTTTATTTTAGTATTTGCGATGTGGGGGTGGCAGTTTAGTGATTAATAGGTAGCTTATGGGTGTTAGTGTACTTTGTAACATTTTTGTTATGAGTTTTGTGAAACATTTTTATTTTGCAAAATCCATAACTACTGGTCTTTGATTGTGGAATGAATCGTTGCGGTATAAGCTATAACGCTAAAGGAATAACCATACTGCATAACCTGTAATACATTCCACACTCAAAGGCCATTTTTTAGTGCGAAATGGATCGTTGTGGTATAGGCTAAAATGCTAGTGGAATACCTATACCATGCGACTTGTAATACGGGTGAGCGGACTATTCCGCTCGCAAAGGCCAATTTTTCAGCAATATAGCCGTACTGCACAACTTGTAATCTAGGTCATTATTTGCAAACATCATAAATTTATCATATCAGAGAATACTTCAGATTTGACTTTTTTGAGAAAATATGCAAATTAATAGATGAACCAACATTTTTAGAAGGCACAAGTGTCTGCTGTGAAAGGTAATTTTAAAGACTATTAAAAGTCTTTAAAATTAATACATATATGACATTAACCCATTTGCTGATGTTGTGAAAATGGATGAGATCCTGAACATTAAAGCTGAGCCTACAAATTCTGATGTGTGTACAGAAACTGAACCAAGTATTACAAATGTGTGAGAAACAATTGTTGAGAACATGTACCATTTAAAGGGATATGAAACCCAATTTTATTCAGGCTAAGAGGCCTACGTATCAAGCCGTCAGCTGTGCTGCATTCGCCGGCACCAATACGCTCGCCTAACATCGCGGCCGTGGACCTGAATACGTTCTCCATATTTACCAAAAAAGCTTTCAAAAAAACGTGCAGCAAGTATGGGGCGATGAGCAGTGGACTGTTGTTAACTAACAGTCATCGATCTCGCTGCTCTTCGGCTTTTTCACAGCTTTATTTGTATACTGTCACTAAACACCCACACTATACTAAACTGTTTAACCCCTATACCGCTGCTCCCGGACCCCGCTGCAGCTAAATAAAGCTATTAACCCCTAAACTGCCACTCCCGGAGCCCACCGCCACTCTAATAAACTTATTAACCCCTATTCCTCTGCTCACGGAGCCCACCGCCACCTACATTATACATATTAACCCCTAATCTGCCGCCCCCTACACCGCCGCCACCTACATAAAGTTATTAACCCCTATCCTGCCACTCCCAGAGCCCAACGCAACTAAATAAATGTATTAACCCCTAAACTGCCAGCCACCCACATCGCCATAAACTAAATTAACCTATTAACCCCTAAACCTAACAACCCGCTAACTTTATATTAAATATTAACTCATCCCTATCTTATAATAAATTTAAACTTACTTTTAGATTTAAATTAAAATATATTAAACAAATAATTAACCTACCCTAACTATTATAATAAAATTACATTAAACTATCTTAAATTAATAATTAATCTAACCTAACTTTTATACTAAAATAACATAAAACTACAAACTAAAATAACTATATTATAAAATTTAAAAACCTAACCCTACTCAAATAATTTAAATCTACACTAAAAAAATACTAAGTTACCAAAAACTAACAACTAAGTTACAAAAAATATCAAACACTAAGTTACAGAAAAAAATAAACATTAAGTTACAAAAAATAAAAAAGAAATTATCAAAGCTTTAAACTAATTACACCAAATCTAAGGGCCCTATGAAAATAAAAAAGCCCCCCAAAATAAAAAAAACCCTAGCCTACAATAAACTACAAATAGTCCTTATAAGGGCCTTTTGCGGGGCATTGCCCCAAAGTAATCAGCTCTTTTACCTGTAAAAAAAAAATACTAATACCCCCCCAACAGTAAAACCTACCACCCACACAACCAACCCCCCAAATAAAAAGCTAACTAAAAAACCTAAGCTCCCCATTGCCCTGAAAAGGGCATTTGGATGGGCATTGCCCTTAAAAGGGCATTTAGCTCTATTGCAGCCCAAGTCCTAATCTAAAACTAAAACCCACCCAATAAACCCTTACAAAATCCTAACACTAACCCCAGAAGATTTACTTACAGTTTTGAAGATCCGACATCCATCCTCCAAGAAGCTGGGAGAAGTCCTCAATGAAGCGCCGAAGTCTTCATCCAAGCCCGCAGAAGTCTTCATCCAGACGGCATCTTCTATATTCATCCATCGGCACAGAGTGGCTCCATCTTCAAGACATCCAACGCGGAGCATCCTCTTCTGACGACGACTACCAACGAATGAAGGTTCCTTTAACTGACGTCATCCAAGATGGCGTCCCTTAGATTCCGATTGGCTGATAGAATTCTATCAGCCAATTGGAATTAAGGTTGAAAAAATCCTATTGGCTGTTGCAATCAGCCAATAGGATTGAGCTTTCATCCTATTGGCTGATCCAATCAGCCAATAAGATTAAGCTTGCATTCTATTAGTATTAGTTAGCTTTTTATTTGGGGGGTTGGTTGTGTGGGTGGTGGGTTTTACTGTTAGGGGGGTATTTGTATTTTTTTTACAGGTAAAAGAGCTGATTACTTCGGGGCAATGCCCCGCAAAAGGTAGGTTAGGGTTTTTTTTTTTATTTTGGGGGGCTTTATTATTTTTATAGGGCCCTTAGATTAGGTGTAATTAGTTTAAAGCTTTGATAATTTATTTTTTATTTTTTGTAACTTAGTCTTTATTTTTCTGTGCAACTTAGTGTTTGTTATTTTTTTAAACTTAGTTGTTAGTTTTTGGTAACTTAGTAATTTTTTAGTGTAGATTTAAATTATTTGAGTAGGGTTAGGTGTTTAGATATATAATATAGTTATTTTAATTTGCAGTTTTATGTAATTTTAGTATAAAAGTTAGGTTGGATTAATTATTAATTTAATATAGTTTAATGTAATGTTATTATAATAGTTAGGGTAGGTTAATTATTAAATTAATATAGTTTAATGTAATTTTATTATAATAGCTAGAATAGGTTAATTATTAGTTTAATATAGTTTAATTTAAATCTAAAGGTAAGTTTAAATTTATTATGATAGGGATGTTAATATTTAATATACAGTTAGCGGGTTGTTAGGTTTAGGGGTTAATAGGTTAATTTAGTTTATGTCGATGTAGGGGGCTGGCGGTTTAGGGGTTAATAACTTTATTTAGTTGCGGTGGGCTCCGGGAGTGGCAGGATAGGGGTTAATAAATTTATGTAGGTGGCAGCGGTGTAGGGGGCGGCAGATTAGGGGTTAATAAGTATAATGTAGGTGGCGGTGGTGTCGGGGCGGCAGATTAGGGGTTAACAAGTATAATGTAGGTGGGCTCCGGGAGCAGCAGGATAGGGGTTAATAACTTTATGTAGGTGGCAGCGGTGTAGGGGGCGGCAGATTAGGGGTTAATAAGTGTAATGTAGGTGGCGGCGGTGTAGGGGGCGGCAGATTAGGGGTGTTTAGACTCGGGGTACATGTTAAGGTGTTAGGTGTAACCGTTACTTTATTCTCCCATATTAATTAATGGGATATCGGGCAGCAGCGAACATAAGCTTTCGCTGCTTTCAGACTCCCATTGATTCCTATGGCATCTGCCGCCTCCAGGGCGGCGGATTGAAAACCAGGTATGCTGGTCCGGAATAGTGGCGAGCGTACCTGCTAGGAATTTGTTAACTAGCAAAAGTAGTCAGATAGTGCCGAATTTGCATTCGGAACATCTGTAGTGACGTAACCATCGATCTGTTACGTTACAAAATTCTACTTTTGCCGGTCTGTAGCCTTTGATAAATAAGGCGAATCAAGCTCTCCTCAATTACACGGCAGAATTCCAGCGTATTTGCGGTTGATGGCTTGATAAATAGAGGCCTAAATGTAGTCACTAATCAGCAAGCACTACCCATGGTGCTGAACCAATAATTGTCTGGCTGCTAAGATTACATTTCTGCTTTTTCAATTCAAGATTCCAAGGGGTCAATTTATAAATGTGCGAGCGGACATGATACGATTAGACAAGAAGGGCAGCCATTACAATTCTATTTTGATATATTTACACAAGTAATACTATTATTCACTCGACTTTCTTTTCCTTTTTAAATCTTTTTTCTTAATTATACCGCAACTACACTAAAACTAATGTTCAGAGTCATAGAGCCTGCTAGCGTGCCAGACTCTAAATTGCTTGTTTTTTTATTCCCTTCACTTTTTAAAAACAATACCGCCCCCTGCAGATTTGCGACCAATCGGCCACTAGCAGGGGGTGTTAATCAACCCGATCATATTCAATCAGGTTTATTTCTGTCTGCCGTCTCAGAGCAGGTGGACATGTTATGGAGCAGCGGTCTTTAGACTGAAGGTTCGCCGGAAACACGGGGCATCAAGCTCCGTACGAAGCATGATAAATTGACCCCCATGAGAAGAAAGAAAAATTGATAATAGGAGTAAATTTGAAAGTTCCTTAAAATGTTATGCTCTATCTGAATCATGAAAGAAAAAAAATTGGGTTTCATATACCTTTAAGGAAATGTGTGTATAATTTTTTTTAAAAGAATCCTGAAAAATCAAATTAGGCAAATTCAGTTACTTCATTATATATTGGATATGTGCAATCCTCTAAGGAACTTATTTAAAAAAAGGACATTTAGGAGCGGAGTCAACGAGGAAAGTGGGTAGATGCTGATTTGTGCAGCTCCGGTAGCTTAATACATGACTAAGAGCCTATTGTAGGTTCAAAATGTTGTTCCTGTAAACTTTTGGACCCAGCTAAGGAAAATAAAGGTATTTTAAACAAAGATTTCTTCTGGTGGCTGGAGTGATTTGGATGTATGACTATTTGGATTGACAAGATTTGGCAAATCTTACTCTGTGCCCCACAAACAGGTGTGCTGTTCTCCTTCCCTTTTGATTTTCATCACCGGTAGGGCTCAGCATTATCTCTGCTTTTGAGACATTTACCTGGTAATAAAAACTGAATATTTCTTTACCTACTATCGTCAGAGATCTCTGGTGACCTGCAGATAGAAAACCCAGAGGCCGAGTTCTTGCAGTATATATAGTGCCGTTCCAGAAAGCTGTAGACGCCTCGATGGTCATGAATCTGTCAGCTCCTCCTTCTTCATCGCAACATTTGCAGGAAGGACAACCTTGGATTCGGCTGTCTTATTGGGAGGTCTGTGATTTCTCTTTATTGCACATCATGGCTTAGTGCCGAGATTGCTAGACCAGTCTTGATACTGGGGCCTATTTTAACTACACGCAGTGCTTTCAAAATTGCAGTATAGTTATACCTTAAAGGGACAGTAAACCATAAAAAAAAATGTTATATAATTCTGCACATAGTGCAGAATTATATAACATTATAATAGCGCAAACATTGTAAAACCAAATTTCCCCTTTGAATTTAAAAAATAACTGCTGTTTTACAGACCCGCTCTCTGTGATCTTCTGAGCGGGTCTGTTTTTTTCTAACAGCGCATCGGGCCAGCTGTATAGTCACAGCCCGGCCTGACCGCGCCATAGCACTAAGTGCAGCTCGCTCCTGCTGTCAGACAGAGCAGGAGTGAGCTGCACTTAGTGTTATGGCGTGGTCAGGCCGGGCTGTGACTATACAGCTGGCCCGATGCGCTGTTAGAAAAAAACAGACCCGCTCAGAAGATCACAGAGAGCGGGTCTGTAAAACAGCAGTTATTTTTTAAATTCAAAGGGGAAATTTGGTTTTACAATGTTTGCGCTATTATAATGTTATATAATTCTGCACTATGTGCAGAATTATATAACATTTTTTTATGGTTTACTGACACTTTAAAGGGACTGTAAAAATGTTTTCCATTTATTTATTTTCAATGACTTGCTTTACCAACTGCAGAGTTAAAATGTATGATAAATTGCATTTTCAAGTTTATTTGTGTATATGAAATAGCTGGTTTTGTGTTTTTAAACCACAGCTATTACAATGGGTTGAGTTTTCAGGTAATATCATATCTCATTATGTTATCACTTTGTGTACATATACTTGCTTTCCTATCTTATATTTGTCTGTAAAACTAAAGCTCAGTACTTAGAGAGTACAATGGAAAATTGTCATTTTATTACTTAACTATCCTGCACCCACTGACAGTGTAATTCCTTCTGCTGGCTGTGTTTACCTAGGCTTATTAATTGTCTAGACTCCAGATTAGAAACTTTCAGTACAGGGGGATACCACAGGCTAAATCACCTATTGCAAATGCCCAAATAGGGGTAAAGGAACTACTTATAAACAATTTAATACACTCTAGCAGGTAAAATGGATCGTTGGGAACAATTTAACAAGGAGAACATTTTTGGGTAAAATGTCATACTGCTAGTGTAGACTTGTACATCATCAAGTCGCTAGGACTTCCACATATTCTGCTCTTTGACAGCATTTGTTTAATGCAGTGAAATGTTCCAACAGACCTTTCTGAATATCTACAGTCTACCCATCCCACAAAAAGCAGGAAGGGAAAAAACAGACTTGCTATGGTAAAAGCCTATAGTTTTATATGCACACTTCCACAGGGGCATATGCGCTGGACTGTTAATTTGCATGCTGCATGCTTTTTATACAGACTTTAACAAATATGAAAAAGAGAGTCTAGAAAAATAGAATTGAGGGTGAGAAAATAACTTTATATCCTGGGCTTGTTGCAATAGTCACAACACTTTATTTTCTTGTGTTTTGCTTCTTTTCTGATATCACCAATTCTCTGATGTGCTTTTAACATCCACAAGCTTTTTTGAATACCCGCAGGTGCTTACATTGGAACTAACTGTGCCTAACTTGGAACTAACTGTGCCGCTTATAACACATTATATTGTATGTGTTATATAAAGTCACAGACATCATGAATTGAAAACAATTCCAGGCTTAACCCTCCTGTCATACAATGGGTGTTCTAGATGACCTACTTTTCTTCTGCTGCTATATTTTAAGAGACTTAAGTTCTACTTCTTAGTGCAACCATTCTTGAGATATTCATTTAGCTGTCAAATTTCTCCTGGAGTGTGCTACCTAGTGCATAGCTATACTACCTGACTTTATACTGTGTCAATACGTGACACTCCTCAAAGAAAAAGCACAAACCTCAGCCCCCAATTAATCATACTATAATAGATTATTTTAACACCACTTCATCTGAATCACAGTTTAAAGATGAACGCCAAGAGTCTCCTAGGTCTGACACTTATTATCTCACATCCACCACCTTGCAAGAATTACAGATATCAACTAGTTCTTCAGTGACTCCAACCTTTATCCTTGATTCACTTAAATCCATGCTGGATAAACATTATGCATCATTTATAACTAAGCTTGCTGCTTCTAAAGCTGAACTTAAAATTTCCTCCACCAACGAGAACACATATTATTTAGAGAGAAAATTCGAGGATATGGTGACAGAACAGTCTAACATTTTAAACTACATACAGCACCTATAGGATTATTTAGATTATGTAGAAGACAAATTTCCCAACATGGAAGATAGATCTAGGCGAAATAACCTAAAGATCGGAGGTATCCCAGAGACCATCACCTCATCTGATTTCATTATCTTGTACCTCCAGCTACAGAATCTGAAGATGTTTTAGATCAGGCACACAGAACCTTGAAACCCAAGGGTCTGCCAGATAGTCAACCTAGAGATGTAATAGTCAGACTCCATTATTTCACATATAAAGAAGGAATACAGAGGGCACATTTCCAAAAGCCCTTGATGCCTGAAAGGTTTAAAGGTTTGCAAATATTTCCAGACTTGTCATCACATATGTTACAACAGAGGAAAACTTTCTCAGAAGTCAACCAGGTCTTGAGAAAGCACAACATCAGATATAGATTGGGTATCCCATAAAGCTTTTGGTCTTCAGGAACAATCATCTATATACCATAACCAAAGTATCACAAGGGATTGAACATCTTCAATCTTGGAACTTACTTGATCCAACTGCTGATCCATGTGAGAATCTACAAACAACTAATCTGAAAGCAACAGCTCTAGATTGGTCAACTTTACCACAAAGATGTAAGCCTGAATTACAGAGTATCTAATAAGTAGTCTTAACACTATGGCCGGATGCTGCTTCGGAGGCCCATAATTTTAGGCACAACTGAAACGGAAGTTAAGAACCAGCAGTCATAAGACTGCTGCTCCTTATCCTGTCCGCCACCTTTTAGGTGGCAGATTGACGTCATCTCAATCCAATATGATTGGGCTGATTGACAGCCCCTGCTAGTGGCCAAATGACTGCCTGTACATGCATTGTACATGCATTTCACTAGAAATGCTTGTGAGTTGTGAAATATTAAATGCGGACAGGGTATGCTGTCCACATGTAGCGATGTCGAGCAGACATGATTCATTGTAGCTAACCATGTCCACTTGACAGTTAATAAATCTACCCTATTGTCTTTTTATCTTCATTTGTAAACTTTGTTTTCACAGTGAGTTAAACTGAATCTGTATATACTTTTTCCTGTACTTGTGCTAAAATTACTAAGCACATCCTTTATGGCATAAACCTGAATCACCAATCGCCCCATAGGCTTACATTTCTATGAACTAGCTAGAAAATCTATCTTTACAACAAGTTTGACACTATAGAATAAGCGTATGAGCTCTATGTGGGAAGAAGCGTCCAAGTTCAGGTATCTGTACATTAGCAACATACTTGAGAGGTTAACTTAATTGCATAACAAGCAGATGTTTCTACTTGAAAATCTCCTTTAGTATTAGGTTTGATTACACTTCTTAGTACACTTATGCCCATAATGCTCACCACAAACTCCACTAGTACTACGAGGAAAAATATACTGTGAGTACTTAAGATCTAAGCATTAAGTGATACCTATACTATTACATTACTAAGTAATGCTTCCTAGTAAGGTTCTACTTTCCATTTTTTTTGTCTGATAATATTAAATACAACGCTATACATGGCTGAATGTTGTTTTGTTCTTGTTTATCTTTTGAATATGCTATAATAAGTAACCTTAACATATTGTTTTTGTGTCTGCATTTAGGAAACTTGTTTTCACAGGGAGTTAAGCTGAATCTGTACATATTTTTTCTATTTACATGTAATTGTACTCAAATTACTAAATATAACCTTTAGGTTGTCAACCTGAATCAACAAATGCCACATAGATCTTTTGTTTCTATGACCTAGCTAAATAGTTTACCCTTACTGAAAATTTGACATTATAGAATGTGTATGAACTCTATGGCCCCTATTTATGAAAGGTCTGTCGGACATGATCCGACATTGCGGATCATGTCCGACAGATCTCGCTGAATGCAGAGAGCAATATGCTCTCCGCATTCAGCATTGCACCAGTAGCTCTTGTGAAGTGCTGGTGCAACGCCGGCCCCTGCAGATTTGCTGCCAATAGGCCGTTAGCAGGGGGTGTCAATCAACCCAATCGTATTCGATCGAGTTGAATTGCGGCGATGTCCGTCCGCCTCCTCAGAGCAGGCGGACAGGTTATGGAGCAGCGTTCTTTAGACTGCTGCTCCATAACTTGTGTTTCTGGTGAGTCTGGAGGCTCGCCATAAACACGGCCCTCAAGCTCCATACGGAGCTTGATAAATGGGCCCCTCAGTATGGAAGGGGTTTCCTAATTCCGGTATCTGTACATTAGCAAAATACATGAGAGGTTACCTTATTTACATAACACACAGATGTCCTACCTGATAATCTTCTTTAGCATTAGGCTTGATTAAACATCTTAGTACACTTATGTCCATAATGCTCAACACAAACTCCACTAGCACTACATGCAAAAATTTTACTGTGAGCACTTTGTCTTATAATACTAAATACAATGTCATAAATGGTTGAATGTTGCAAATTGTTATTGTTAATCTTTAGAACATGTTATATATGAATATTGCTAGACCCTACACAGACTTTATATATCTTTGTTTCTACAAAAACAATTCTATTAGACAGGAAGGGTAGCCATTACAATTCCATTTTGATATATTTATACAAGTAATACTATTATTCACTCAACTTTCTTTTTCTTTTTAAATCTTTTTTCTTGACTATACCATAACTACACTAAAACTAAACTTCTGAGTCGTAGAGCCTGCTAGTGTGCTAGACTCTAAATTGCTTGTTTTTTTTATTCCCTTCACTTTTTAAAAACAAAAAACAAAAAACATTGTGTTGGTTCGTACCTCTCACCATGTGAGTGGCCTAAACACCCCAAGTAAAAGAAGTAGACTCTTATGCTACTTACTACATGCCAAATCTCAAATAGTCTTCCTCCAGGAGACTTACTGGGTTGATAAGTCACCGATTCCTTTAAAAATATATATATATATAATTCAGTTACAGAAACTGCATCACACTCCAGTAAGTCCAGAGGAGTGGCAATATTAATTCACAAAAATGTTCTCTATGAAATTATCTATAGATGCTGATCCCCAAGGTTGATTTCGTATAATTAACTGCAAGTTAGATAATTCCCCATGCACACCAGCTTGTTATTATGGTCTTAACTCTGGACAAATAAAAACGTTCAGAACATTTTTGCGTCACTTATCTCTTTATCTCTTTGCAAATCTGGCAGTTTGCTTCTTGCTGGTGATTTCAACATGCTCTATGATGCATATTTAGACAGATACTCTCCTAATTGTAGACCTTATGGCCAACAAAAATGCAATAGACCATTTGTAGGACCATGAGTAACCCTTTGATAAATGGGAGCATATGCCACTCAATGTCTTCTCTAAATTATGAGTTTTCTTTATTTTTCTTCAGACTTTTTTGGAATCTAGAAGTGACCCACTATATTAAATAAAATGTCTTTTCTTTTCCTTTATACTTCATATAAAAAAATAGATGGGATCCAACAGTGGTCCTCTATTATCCCACTACCTTCTTTTCTGTCTTCTTGTTTAATAAAGGGTCCAAGGCAGGTGTTAGCAGTGACTTTGTTATAAAAATTAATTAGTAGTGTACAATGTGATACTCATTTCTTGAGTGATTTCTTTATTCGTTTGGGTGATTCGGGAAAAAAAGAACTATTGTCATGCACCACATTTTAATTTTGCAAAGAGGCCTGTCATTTGTGTTCTCTCTTGTGTTAGCTATACATATGAGTCACTGGGTTGTGCAGTGCTAAATTTACATTCTGTCCTTATACAAATTTTACAGAGAACATTTACCTTTTAGTTGTCCCAAAATAATATTTCCAAAGTTTATTCACATCTGCTTGACACGTCTCATTCAATAATATGATCCATTGCATAGTATCTCATTGAGAATCTTTCCATTAAAGGCTGAACCTAATTAAAAAGTAAGACATGTACATGTGAAGATTAATGTATGACTAAATTTTCTAATACAGAGCACCAAGCCCCTCTGCTCAATTTTTCAATCCAAATGTGCTGTCAGTATTTGAGTGCACTTTAGGCATGCGGAATGTTGAAATACCTCTCTTGTCCAGTCCTGAATGGACTTCTTTTGTCATTGCACAGGGCCTACAGAATACCTTGCAGCTGAGCTGCTGTGGTTTTACTGACTATGTCACACCCAATCACATTGTTACCAGAAACATTATGGGAATTTGAGGAATACGGCAGGGTATCAAATTTTCATCTTAACAAGAATAAATCTGAGATTTTGAATATAAATCTCTCTCAGATGGAATTATGCGAAATTTCCCTAAAATGTCCTATGCAGATTAAGACACATTCACTCAAATACCTTGCATTCTCTTGCGTGGCACCTCTTGAGATTAGGCCAAGCTACCTCTGTATGATGGAATCTTATGAAAGTTTGTCATTTGTTGAGGATGTAATTTATAAACTTCCTGATTACAACATTGAAAGTGCATTGAGTCATACTTTATGACATGGTACAAACTAATAATGTGCTGTTTATAGATGATCTAGATGTCATAAACCTCAGCATCAGTGAGTGCACACATCTTGCACGTGTGGGCAAGATGGCTGGTATTTATGAATGTGTTGAGACAGATTTGTCCAAGAGCAAGAGCAAGTGAACAAGCAAACTCATGATCCATATTTGCATAGCCAAATTGTGAAGCCAATTAGTCAAGCAAAAGAGCACTGCTACACAATAGTGATCAAAAAGGCAATAATGGCCCGATATTCCAAGTTGGTCATCTGGCACAAATTGGCTATGTTGTTTATTTAGTTTCTAATGCACTTAACCAAATGGAGCACCTTAGTAATTAATCTTGACTGTATACAGCTGAAACGCATTGACAACATAGAAGCCAATAGGTGGGAGCTGTGGTAAAAAACAAACAAAAATACTTTGCTCTTGAGATCAGGTGCGCACATATTAGCTAACAACTTGTAATACTAGTGCCGAATAGTCTATTTTGTGACCCATTGAAAAAGATAGGATGCATAATTTTTCAAAAGCTCACGAAGCTTAGTTCACTATAATTGTACCACCACTGAATTCGTAATACGGGCAGGTGCACAAACCACAACTGTGAGCTCACAAATGCATGTGTAATCCTTGAGCAGTCTATAGCGCACCACTTGTAATCTAGCCCATTATGAGAAACTTTAGCAATGCATACAAAATAATTACAACTGCAACACTTAAGAAACACAATTAAAAATGAGTTATGTATAAATGATTGTAATTGTAAAATCTTTGCATATCTGTTTTATTTGAATGCAGCACTCTTACTGGATAGCACCAAGTGTCTCAGAAACATCAGAAACAGAATGAGCAGCTGGCTGTGACCATTCCAGGGATGTGATTGAGCTTTTTTTTTACCAGCAAAACATGCAGAATTCATAAAATCTCTATTGACACTCACCTATATTACAAGTTGTGCGCTATAGAGGGTGCAAAACGAATGCAACCAAAACTGTGTTATTATCCATAGTGCTGCTATTACAATTTTTTGAAAAGCCGCCTTGTGTGTGCGATATGGTGGCGATGAGCTCCATACCGCACAAAATCCAAAGGCTGCTTTGACGTGCTCATGCACGCTTTCCCCATAGACATCAATGGGGAGAGCGTGTTAAAAAAAAAACTAACAGCTGAAGCACGGAATGGCGATAGCCGTAACTCAACCCTATTGATGTCTTTGGGGGAAAAAAGTTAAATTTAAACCTAACACCCTAACATAAACCCTAAGTCCAAACACCCCTAATCTGCTGCCCCAACATCTACATAAAGTTATTAACGCCTAATCTGCCGCCCCCAACATCGAAGACACCAAAATAAACGTATTAACCCCTAATCTGCTGCTCCCGATATCACTGCCACTATAATAAAGTGATTAACCCCTATTTTCTCGCACCCCAACATCGCCGCCACTATAATAAAGATATTAACCCCTATTCCGCTGCTCCACGACATCACCGTCACTAAATAAAATTATTAATTCCGCCGCTAAATAAACCTATTAACCCGTAAACCGCCAGGCCCCCACATCGCATAAAACTAAATTAAACTATTAACCCCTAAGCCTTACAACCCCCTAACTTTAAATTAAAATTACAATATCCCTATCTTAAAATAAATAAAAACTTACCTGTGAAACTAAAAAAAAAACTAAGTTTAAACTAACAATTAACCTAACAACTATTATACTAAAATTAAAATAACTATTAATTAAATAAACTAAATTACACATTAAAAAAATGGTCTTCATCCATCCAGGTGGCGTATTCAAATCAGCCAATAGAATTTCAGTAGCTCTGATCCTATTGGCTGATTTGAATTTCAAAAATCAAAGCAGCCAAAAGGAATGCAAGTGACGCCATTTTGAAAAGTCTCCCTTGCATTGAAGATTTAGTGTACGGCGGCGACTGTATGAAGAGGACGCTCCACGCCAGATGTCTTGAAGGATGGACCCGCTCCACGGGGATGAAGATTGAAGATGCCGCCTGGATAGATGAAGACGCCGCCTGGATAAATGAAGACGCCGCCTGGATGTATGAAGACCTCACCACCTGGATGAAGACTTCTTACCGCCTGGATGTCCGGACTTCAAAAACTATAAGTGGATCGTTTTTTGGGTGGCTTTTTTTTTAGATTAGGGTTTGGATTTTCTCAAAAGAGCTAAATGCCCTTTTCAGGGCAATGCATAAGAGCTAAATGCCCTTTTAAGGGCAATGCCCATACAAATCCCCTTTTAAGGGCAACGGGTAGCTTAGGTTTTTGTTAGAGTTAGTTAGTTTTTTTTATTTTGGAGGGTTGATTGGGTGGTGGGTTTTACTGTTGGTGGGTCTTTGTATTTTTTTTACAGGGAAAAGAGCTGATTTCTTTAGGGCAATGCCCTACAAAAGGCCATTTTAAGGGCTATTGGTAGTTTATTGTAGGCTAGGGTTTTTTTTAATTTTGGGAGGCTTTTTATTTTTATAGGGCTATTAGATTAGGTGTAATTGTTTTTATTTTGGATAATTTCATTTGTTATTTTCAGTAATTTAGTGTTAGTTATTTTTTGTAATTTAGTATTTTTTATTTTTGTAATTTTAGAATTAATTTTTGTTAGTAGTGTTAGGATTTTTTTAATGTGTAATTTAGTTTATTTAATTTGTAGTTATTTTAATATTAGTATAATAGCTGTTAGGCTAATTGTTAGTTTAAATTTGTTTGTTTTTTAATTTTACAGGTAAGTTTTTATTTATTTTAAGATAGGGATATTCTAATTTTAATTTAAAGTTAGGGGGTTGTTAGGTTTAGGAGTTAATAGTTTAATTTAGTTTTTTTGCGATGTGGGGGACTGGCGATTTAGGGGTTAATAGGTTTATTTTGTGGCGGTGATGTGGGAGGCCAGAGGTTTAGGGGTTAATAACTTTATTTAGTGGCGGCGATGTCAGGGAGCAGCATAATAGGGGTTAATAGCTTTATTATAGTGTGGGAGATGTTGGGGTGCAGGGGAATAGGGTTTAATAACTTTATTATAGTGATGGCGATGTCGGGGATCGGCGGCATAGGGGTAAATACATTTTATTAGTGCTGCGATGTCAGGAGTAGCAGATTAGGGGTCAATAAGTTTAATTTAGTGTTTGTGATCTGGGAGGGCCTCGGTTTAGGGGTTAATAGGTAGTTTATGGGTGTTAGTGTACTTTGTAACATTTTATTTATGAGTTTTGTGTAACAGTTTTGTTGCACAAAACTCATAAATACTGGTCTCAGATAGCGGAACGGATTGTGTCGGTATAGACTGGTACACAAGCATTTTAGCCTCACTACATAACCTGTAATACCGGCGCTATGGAAATCCCAAGCAAAAACTTAATTTTTTGGAGTGTGGGATTGACGTTGCATTACAGGCTAAAATGCTTGCGGTATAGCTATACCGACATGACTGGCTGCGTTCCAGTTTTTACGCTGAAATGGCAAAAATTTTTAAGCGTTAAAACAGGAACGCAAAACTCGTACTCTAGGTGTTTGTGAATTATCATGCTGTGTCTTACTTCTGTAAAGCTGACAAAGTTGTCTCCATTTTCTTTTTCTTTGATTACTCTTTTATTGTTTTCATGTTTTCTTTTGCATTAGTTACAGTGCACTATTTTAATTTTGTTGGTTACTTTTTAGTAGAACTTGTTCTATGCAATATTATAATGGAACTGAACTTGCAACTCACGACTCTGATGAGGGGTACAAAACTCATTGAAATCTGTAATTTTCAAGATTTAATGTTGTGCTTAGTTTTTTTATGCAAAATATTAGTTTCACGATTGTTTTTTATTGAAACCACTAAAGTGTCTAACTTAATGCAGCCTGAATTGGTCAGGTCCCTGTTTTTATATGTAAACACCTTGATAGCTCAGCACCACTACCAGGTGCAAGCCAACAAAGGGTGCTGTAGTCCCTTAAGTACTCACAAATCCACAGAGAGGCAACACCTTGCAATATAAAAAGTCTTTATTTCCACATACTGGAATTAAACAGTGACGTTTCGGGTACAGAACCCTTAATCATATGATTAAGGGTTCTGTACCCGAAACGTCACTGTTTAATTCCAGTATGTGGAAATAAAGACTTTTTATATTGCAAGGTGCTGCCTCTCTGTGGATTTGTTTTTATATGTAAGATAGTCCTCATTAAACATTAATAAATCATCAATAAATAATAAATTACATTATCAGTTTTTCAAATCTGTTTCCAGGCAGCCTGCATAAATATATTTACTGTACTTCTATATGTGTGTGTGTGTCTCATAGGTCAAAATTTCTATCTCCATGCCCAGTTTTAAAATAATCCTTAAAGCAATTTGAGCTGTAGCAATGGCTAATCATTTTAACTGGAAACCTAAAAGATATTTGAAAACTCAAGAATAAATAGGTAAAGATTGGGTTAAATATCCATGTGTATAGTAATTGTTCATTGTTGTTCTAAAAACACCTTGTAGCTTTAATATTGTAATAAGGAATAATAATTATTTTGTTTATCAAACTATGGCAATATAAACATGAGAGAGGCAGGGAAATATGGGAAAAGCTGTATAAGTTGAAGCACAAGGAAAATGAAGAGGGACAAGCTAAATTGGTGGGGTCAAATAGAATTGATGTAATCAAAAGGTGTATAGATAAATAACTGATTTAATTATATATTATTTATTGGGTCAGAAAACAGAAAAAATAAATACAAAATAAGATACATTTTGCATTTTGGAGTGGGTAGCTCAGGTGGGGCTAATAAGTTGAGTAATGGGCTTTGTGAAGGAGAGGTGAGCTGAGTGGGTGAGGTGGAGGTTGTGGGAAGTAGATATGAGGGTCTATTTATCAAGCCGTCAACCGCAAATACGCTGGAATTCCACAGCGTAATTATGGAGAGCTTGATTTGCCTTATTTATCAAAGGCTACAGACCGGCAAAAGTAGAATTTTGTGAAGTAACATATTATCCGCCAGTCTCAGTCCGACATAGATCGATGGTTACGTCACTACAGATGTTCTGAATGGAAATTTGGCACTATTTGACTACTTTTGCAAGTTGTCAAAAATCTACCAGATATGCTTGCCACTATTCCGGCCCAGCGTACCTGGTTTTCAATCTGTCGCCCTGGAGGCAGCGGATGCCATAGGAATCAATGGGAGTCTTAAAGCAGCAAAAGCTTATGTTCACTACTGCCCCGATATCCCATTGATTTCTATGGTATAATAAAAGTAACGTTTACACCTAACACCCTAACATACACCCGAGTCTAAACACCCCTAATCTGCTGCCCCCTACACCGCCGCCACCTACATTATACTTATTAACCCCTAATCTTCCGCCCCTACACCGCCGCCACCTACATTATACTTATTAACCCCTAATCTGCCGCTCCGACACCGCTGCCACCTAAATAAAAGTTATTAACCCCTATCCCGCCGCTCCCGAAGCCCACCACAACTAAATAAATTTATTAACCCCTAAACCCCTTGCCTCCCACATCACTAACACTTAATAAACCTTTTAACCCCTAAACCGCCAGCCCCCCACATTGCCATAAACTAAATTAAACTGTTAACCCCTAAACCTAACAACCCGACAACCTTACATTAAATATTAACTCATCCCTATCTTATAATAAATTTAAACTTAACTTTAGATTTAAATTAAACTATATTAAACTATTAATTGATCCACCCTAACTGTTATACTAAATTACATTAAACTATATTAAACTATTAATTAACCTACCCTAACTGTTATACTAAAATTATATTAAACTATATTAAACTATTAATTAATCTACCCTAACTGTTATACTAAAATTATATTAAACTATATTAAACTAATTAATTTAATCTACCCTAACTATTATACTAAAATTACAATAAACTATATTAAATTACTAATTAACCTACACTAACTTTTAAACTAAAATGACATTAAACTAAAAATTAAATTAACTAGATTATATATTTAAACACCTAACCCTACTCAAATAATTTAAATCTACACTAAAAAATTACAAAGTTACAAAAAACTAACAACTAAGTTACAAAAAATAACAAACAGTAAGTTACACAAAAAAATAAACACTAAGGCCTAGATTTAGAGTTCGGCGGTAGCCGTCAAAACCAGCGTTAGAGGCTCCTAACGCTGGTTTTGGCCGCCCGCTGGTATTTGGAGTCAGTGATTAAAGGGTCTAACGCTCACTTTACAGCCGCGACTTTTCCATACCGCAGATCCCCCTACGCCATTTGCGTAGCCTATCTTTTCAATGGGAATTTTCTAACGCTGGTATTTAGAGTCATTTCTGCAGTGAGCGTTAGAGCTCTAACGACAAGATTCCAGCCGCCTGAAAATAGCAGGAGTTAAGAGCTTTCTGGCTAACGCCGGTTCATAAAGCTCTTAACTACTGTACCCTAAACTACACTAACACCCATAAACTACCTATGTACCCCTAAACCGAGGTCCCCCCACATCGCCGCCACTCGATTAAAATTTTTAACCCCTAATCTGCCGACCGCCACCTACGTTATACTTATGTACCCCTAATCTGCTGCCCCTAACCCCGCCGACCCCTATATCATATTTATTAACCCCTAACTTGCCCCACACAACGTCGCCGCAAGCTACTTAAAATAATTAACCCCTAATCTTCCGACCGCAAATCGCCGCCACCTACGTTATCCCTATGTACCCCTAATCTTCTGCCCCTAACATCGCCGACCCCTATGTTATATTTATTAACCCCTAATCTGCCCCCCACAACGTCGCCGACACCTACCTACACTTATTAACCCCTAATCTGCCGAGCGGACCTGAGCGCTACTATAATAAAGTTATTAACCCCTAATCCGCCTCACTAACCCTATCATAAATAGTATTAACCCCTAATCTGCCCTCCCTAACATCGCCGACACCTACCTTCAATTATTAACCCCTAATCTGCCGACCGGAGCTCACCGCTATTCTAATAAATGTATTAACCCCTAAAGCTAAGTCTAACCCTAACACTAACACCCCCCTAAGTTAAATATAATTTTTATCTAACGAAATAAATTAACTCTTATTAAATAAATGATTCCTATTTAAAGCTAAATACTTACCTGTAAAATAAACCCTAATATAGCTACAATATAAATAATAATTATATTATAGCTATTTTAGGATTAATATTTATTTTACAGGTAACTTTGTATTTATTTTAACCAGGTACAATAGCTATTAAATAGTTAAGAACTATTTAATAGTTACCTAGTTAAAATAATTACAAATTTACCTGTAAAATAAATCCTAACCTAAGATATAATTAAACCTAACACTACCCTATCAATAAAATAATTAAATAAACTACCTACAATTACCTACAATTAACCTAACACTACACTATCAATAAATTAATTAAACACAATTGCTACAAATAAATACAATTAAATAAACTATCTAAAGTACAAAAAATAAAAAAGAACTAAGTTACAGAAAATAAAAAAATATTTACAAACATAAGAAAAATATTACAACAATTTTAAACTAATTACACCTACTCTAAGCCCCCTAATAAAATAACAAAGACCCCCAAAATAAAAAATTCCCTACCCTATTCTAAAATACAAAAATTACAAGCTCTTTTACCTTACCAGCCCTGAACAGGGCCCTTTGCGGGGCATGCCCCAAGAAGTTCAGCTCTTTTGCCTGTAAAAAAAAACATACAATACCCCCCCCCCCAACATTACAACCCACCACCCACATACCCCTAATCTAACCCAAACCCCCCTTAAATAAACCTAACACTAAGCCCCTGATGATCTTCCTACCTTGTCTTCACCATGCCAGATTCACCGATCCGTCCTGGCTCCAAGATCTTCATCCAACCCAAGCGGGGGTTGGCGATCCATAATCCGGTGCTCCAAAGTCTTCCTCCTATCCGGCAAGAAGAGGACATCCGGACCGGCAAACATCTTCTCCAAGCGGCATCTTCTATGTTCTTCCATCCGATGACGACCGGCTCCATCTTGAAGACCTCCAGCGCGGATCCATCCTCTTCTTCCGACGACTAGACGACGAATGACGGTTCCTTTAAGGGACGTCATCCAAGATGGCGTCCCTCGAATTCCGATTGGCTGATAGGATTCTATCAGCCAATCGGAATTAAGGTAGGAATTTTCTGATTGGCTGATGGAATCAGCCAATCAGAATCAAGTTCAATCCGATTGGCTGATCCAATCAGCCAATCAGATTGAGCTCGCATTCTATTGGCTGTTCCGATCAGCCAATACAATGCGAGCTCAATCTGATTGGCTGATTGGATCAGCCAATCGGATTGAACTTGATTCTGATTGGCTGATTCCATCAGCCAATCAGAAAATTCCTACCTTAATTCCGATTGGCTGATAGAATCCTATCAGCCAATCGGAATTCGAGGGACGCCATCTTGGATGACGTCCCTTAAAGGAACCGTCATTCGTCGTCTAGTCGTCGGAAGAAGAGGATGGATCCGCGCTGGAGGTCTTCAAGATGGAGCCGGTCGTCATCGGATGGAAGAACATAGAAGATGCCGCTTGGAGAAGATGTTTGCCGGTCCGGATGTCCTCTTCTTGCCGGATAGGAGGAAGACTTTGGAGCACCGGATTATGGATCGCCAACCCCCGCTTGGGTTGGATGAAGATCTTGGAGCCAGGACGGATCGGTGAACCTGGCATGGTGAAGACAAGGTAGGAAGATCATCAGGGGCTTAGTGTTAGGTTTATTTAAGGGGGGTTTGGGTTAGATTAGGGGTATGTGGGTGGTGGGTTGTAATGTTGGGGGGGGGGTATTGTATGTTTTTTTTTACAGGCAAAAGAGCTGAAATTCTTGGGGCATGCCCCGCAAAGGGCCCTGTTCAGGGCTGGTAAGGTAAAAGAGCTTGTAATTTTTGTATTTTAGAATAGGGTAGGGAATTTTTTATTTTGGGGGTCTTTGTTATTTTATTAGGGGGCTTAGAGTAGGTGTAATTAGTTTAAAATTGTTGTAATATTTTTCTTATGTTTGTAAATATTTTTTTATTTTCTGTAACTTAGTTCTTTTTTATTTTTTGTACTTTAGATAGTTTATTTAATTGTATTTATTTGTAGCAATTGTGTTTAATTAATTTATTGATAGTGTAGTGTTAGGTTAATTGTAGGTAATTGTAGGTAGTTTATTTAATTATTTTATTGATAGTGTAGTGTTAGGTTTAATTATATCTTAGGTTAGGATTTATTTTACAGGTAAATTTGTAATTATTTTAACTAGGTAACTATTAAATAGTTCTTAACTATTTAATAGCTATTGTACCTGGTTAAAATAAATACAAAGTTACCTGTAAAATAAATATTAATCCTAAAATAGCTATAATATAAATGTAATTTATATTGTAGCTATATTAGGATTTATTTTACAGGTAAGTATTTAGCTTTAAATAGGAATCATTTATTTAATAAGAGTTAATTTATTTCGTTAGATAAAAATTATATTTAACTTAGGGGGGTGTTAGTGTTAGGGTTAGACTTAGCTTTAGGGGTTAATACATTTATTAGAATAGCGGTGAGCTCCGGTCGGCAGATTAGGGGTTAATAATTGAAGGTAGGTGTCGGCGATGTTAGGGAGGGCAGATTAGGGGTTAATACTATTTATGATAGGGTTAGTGAGGCGGATTAGGGGTTAATAACTTTATTATAGTAGCGCTCAGGTCCGGTCGGCAGATTAGGGGTTAATAAGTGTAGGTAGGTGTCGGCGACGTTGTGGGGGGCAGATTAGGGGTTAATAAATATAACATAGGGGTCGGCGATGTTAGGGCAGCAGATTAGGGGTACATAGGGATAACGTAGGTGGCGGCGGTTTACGGAGCGGCAGATTAGGGGTTAAAAGTGTAATGCAGGGGTCAGCGATAGCGGGGGCGGCAGATTAGGGGTTAATAAGTGTAAGGCTAGGGGTGTTTAGACTCGGGGTACATGTTAGAGTGTTAGGTGCAGACGTAGGAAGTGTTTCCCCATAGGAAACAATGGGGCTGCGTTAGGAGCTGAACGCTGCTTTTTTGCAGGTGTTAGGTTTTTTTTCAGCTCAAACAGCCCCATTGTTTCCTATGGGAGAATCGTGCACGAGCACGTTTTTGAGGCCGGCCGCGTCCGTAAGCAACTCTGGTATCGAGAGTTGTATTTGCGGTAAAAATGCTCTACGCTCCTTTTTTGGAGCCTAACGCAGCATTTGTTTTAACTCTCGATACCAGAGTTAAATTTATGGTGCGGCCAGAAAAAAACCCGCGGAGCGTTAACAGCCCTTTTACCGCCAAACTCCAAATCTAGCCGTAAGTTACAAAAAATAAAAAAGAAATGATCAAAAATTTTAACTAATTACACCTAATCTAAGGGCCCTATGAAAATAAAAAATCCCCCCCAAAATACAAAAATCCCTAACCTACAATAAACTACAAATAGCCCTTAAAAGGGCCTTTTGCGGGGCATTGCCCCAAAGTAATCAGCTCTTTTACCTGTAAATAAAAAATACAAACAAGCTCCCCAACAATAAATCCCACCACCCACACAACCAACCCCTTAAATAAAACCCTAATCTAAAAAAACCTAAGCTTCCCATTGCCCTGAAAAGGGCATTTGGATGGGCATTGCCGTTAAAAGGGCATTTAGCTCTATTGCAGCCCAAACCCTAATCTAAAACTAAAACCCACCCAATAAAACCTTTAAAAATCCTAACACTAACCCCAGAAGATTCACTTACAGTTTTGAAGATCCGACATCCATCCTTCAAGAAGCTGGCCAAAGTCTTCATCCAAGTCTGCAGAAGTCTTCACCCAGACGGCATCTTCTATCTTCATTTATCCGGCGCGGAGCGGCTCCATCTTCAAGACATCCAACGCGGAGCATCCGAAGAGCAGCGAGATCGATGACTGTTAGTTAACAACAGTCCGCTGCTCATCGCCCCGTACTTGGTGTGCAGCTTTTTGACAGCTTTTTTGTTAAATATGGAGAAAGTATTCTGGTCCGTGGCAGCGAGCGTATTGGTGCCATCGAATGCAAGTAAGTTGACGGCTTGTTAAGTAGGCCTCATGGTCTCAAAGGATAAGGAAGCCGCTCTGTGGCATAAAAGATGTTAAGAGGGTCAGAATGGGACTGTGTGTGAGGGAGAGAGGTGCTAAATAGGTTGAGGATTCGGCTGTGTGAGGGAGAAGGGGGCTGCAAGAGTAAGGAGGGGGCTCTGTGAGGGAAGTGGGATAAGAAGGTGAGGAAGGGTCATTGTGTGAGGGAGTATCTGTGAGTATCTGTGATGTTGAAAAGGGGGCTGTATGATGGAAGAGAGGACTGAGAGGGTGAGAATGGAGCTGTGTGAAAAGAGGGAGGCTGCTTGTGTAAGGAGTGGCTGTTTGTGGGAGAGGAAAGCTGAGATTGTGAGGAGAGTAGGTGCGCGAGGGAGAGGGGAATGAGAGGGTGAGAAGGGGATGTGGAAGGGAGAGAAAGACTAATGTCCTGATATTCAAAACCTCTCGGCTCAGGTGAGATATTCTAAAATGATCCTCCAGCACTGCGAGATCCCTAGTGAAATATTCAAAAGACAGATTTTGCTTTGCTTCTTCAAGGGGCGTTCCCTGCATTTCTGTATGTGAAGGAGATACAAGCTTAGTGCAATGTAGCACTGCATGACATGACAGTTCTGCTGCATTTACACTTTGTGCTTTCTTTTATATCACTTTACACTGCAGATTACATTTTATTACATTTAAACGTTGTACTTTCTATTTTGTATAAATATTTTGTATACAGCAGTGTATTTAAGATTATGATTTTTCAAATTCTGATTATTCCTTCACAGTTTTTGTGTAACATTAACATATGATTCTCATATATGTATGTGTGTGTGTATCTTTTATAAATGAGATTGCACTTTGCATGTATTTTATTTAAATTAAAACTGAAATACTGTCAGCTCCAGGTTCCCAAAGAGCACCATTATTTTCTATGGGCCAGATAATCAAACACTCTCTAGTTTGGAGAGAGAATATAGTGCTGACTTCACAGGAGCAGAACTCACTGACTTTTCTAAGAAAAGAGGAGGAACTGGAAATCCGAGAGTGATGAGAGATGCCTTCCATAGAAAGCAATGAAGCTGTCTGGGATACAAAAGTTAACAGAAACCTTGGCCAATTTAAAGGTGCAATTTGTATCAATTTCAAATTAAACTGAAACTTTTTCACTACAATTTAACTTGATTTTGTCTATATATTACTTTTTTGTATATATTACTTTTCTATTAGTTAAAATAAGTGTATTGTGAGTTTTGAGCAACAATTACCTGCATATAGCTGGCAAAACAAATCAGTGATGCCAGCTTGTTTAAAATGCTTAGAACATCTCACAAGACTGGTGAGAAAGCTTCATAAATACCCTGGGAACTCCCCTATTCAGCCTCCTACTTTCTGAAACTTTCAGTTTACAATGGAGAAAATAGTATAATGTAATTTGTAAAAGATACACAGAGATATACAAAGTTTGACCCCATACTATGACCATAATTACAATGTGTAAAATCACTGCTAAATAAAAATGAAAATGTTTTAAAATATAAATGAGAAAGTGCAAAGCTTAAATGCAATAATACTGAAAGTGCCCAATCTGAAATGTATAGTAATAAAATACAATGCAAAAAAATGGTAAGTGTAAAAAGACTCTCATATCACCATGCAGTGCTATATTTAACTGGGTTGGTCTCAGCTTCACAACCATAAAAAAAAGAGATCTCGCAGTGCTGGAGAGTTCCACCATTTTTCATTTGAAAATTCAGTGAGTTCAGCCTTTGTGAACTGAAGTCTGAACTACAATTTCTCTCCAGTCTGGATAATTTTTAAATATTAGGGTCTCAGAGATAAAGGAGAGGGCAGTGTGTAAGGGAGAGAGGAGATGAGAGGGCGAGGAAGGAATTGTGTGTGTGAGAGGGGGCTGAGAGGGAAATGAGAAGCTATTTGTGATTGAGGGAAGGAGACTGATAAGGTGTGTATGAGAGAGAGGAAGTTGAGAGGGTGAGAAGGGGGTTGTGTGAGAGAGAGAAGGGAACTGAGAGGTTGAGGAGGGGCCTGCGTAAATGAGAGGGGGCTAAGAGGATGAGGGGGCTGAGAAGCTGACAAAGAGGTTGTGTTTGTATTGGGGGGCATTCATTGATTCTTGCACTTGGGCCCTGAGGTTTCGATTTACATCTCTGGCCTAAGCCTTGCAGTTGGTATTTATCTTCTGTTTGCTTCAATTTACACATCCACCAATGTACCTGTGTCATACAAAATCTATTCTAGATAACAGTCGCATATTTGTCTAGGGGTTTTTAAATTCTCTCAGGTGGGCTGAACCCCTCAAGCCCCCAAAGCTATTCTTATAAGTGATACGAAGACATCTAAAAGTTGCATGTATGTTGTCCAAATCTGGCACTTGGTTTGGGTCCTTTGAAGTCTTAATTTAGTGCAGTTAGTAATGAAGTAATATTTAAATTAAAAATCCAGCGTAGAAAAGATGGGGGCTTGGCACTTCCCTGCCTTAAAATGTATAACTTGGCGGCATTGGCTAAATTTGCGGCAGACTGGCTGGTTGAGGGGGAATATGTAACATACTTTAAGATGGAATCTGAGATAATTGCCCCATTCAACCTTAAGGCAATGCTGCAAAAAAAAAATTCCCTAATGTTGTTTCTAAATTAACGACAATTAAGAACATTATAATTGCCTGGCAGAAACTCTGTATGCTTTTAGAGTGCCAATATCATATTTCAAAATATTGCCCTATAATAGGCATGCCTGATTTTTTGCCGGGCCTATATGACCCGGTATATAAAGTATGGAAAGAGAAAGGGTTAAGGAGTTGGTTCCAGCTTAAGCAAGAAGGTACAATATACATACAAACTTTTTTAGAAATAGTGAACAATTCCAATTGCAGTCAAAAAACTTTTATGCTTATTTACAGAGCAGAAGTTACTTCCACCAATTATGCCAATTATTCTGGACAGAGTGGGAATGGAAAGAGATAGAATCTGGTCTGAAATTGTATAAAGCAGGGAAGAGATCAATCTCAATATGGTACAATATGTTATGTGCTAAGTCTGGGATAACGCAAGTTGAAAATATTACAATCTATATGAATAAGCTTTTCCCGCAGATACAGATACAAGAGGTTAAAAAATGTCTTATTAATTTGGAATCCGCTACGTCAGTTTGCAGTTGGAGAGAGTCACAATGCAAATTATTAAATAATTATTACTTAACCCCTGATAAAATTAATAAATGGGCTGATATGGCATCGCGTTGTAAATGCTATAAATGTAGAGCTGAGACAGCTGACATTAGGCACTGTCTCTGGTTTTGCCGAAGATCATACAGTTTTGGGGCAAAGTAAATTTTTGGCTCAATAAACTTATATGGACCAGAATATCCCTGACTGCAATTAATCTTCTGAAGAACCAAGTTTAAAGGAGTTTATAAATAATATGAATACACAGATGACGATTGAGTTATTTAATATTAAACCATATTCAGAAAAGAGACTTACAGTCTTCTTCTCAAAATGGTTAAAACTAAACAGGGAAAGGCCATTAACTGCACAAAAGCAATTCATATTACCTCTACAAAATTCTCCTGAATTCATGTTACTCATATTGAAAAATTTTCTCCCCCAAGAATGGGGTTGGGTACGTCCGTAGTAATAAATACTTAGGATGTGGCGATAAAGAACGTTTGTTGAGAGAGGCAGGGGGGGCCTTCTTCCTTTTTTTTTTTTTAGGTTTATTAAAGGATGCAGGACTAAGGATTAGACTATGACTGTAAGCAAGCTAGGGGTTAACCTACAAGGTCTGGAAGAAAGATAAACTGCTAGAGATGTATTATGTAATAGGATGTCTATGCATATTTTTGTTAAAGGGCTGCGTCCCTGAATAAGAGATGGGTTATTGTTTTGCTTTATGTTCGCATATGTGATTTTTTTCTTAATTGTCTTGTCAATGTAAAAAGGTGTTTACAATAAAATCTTCAAAAATTAAAAAAAAAAAAAATTAAAAATTGCAGCAAATATGAAACATTGTTGCACAAGGATGTTAATATTCGGCTAGATTACGAGTTTTGCGTTATGAGTGAAAAAGCCTAATAACGCTGCTTTTTCACTACTGCTGCTATTATGAGTCTTGCAGGTATAGCTGTACCGCACACTTTTTTGGCTGTAACGCAATGTAACTACCGCACCTTTCAAAAAGACCTTTTTCCAATGGAACTCCATAGCGCCGGTATTACGAGTTTTGCCTGGGAGGCCAAAAAGTGAGCGGTACAGCCTACACCGTCAAGATTAGTTTCCACCATCTAAAGTCAGTAGTTATGGGTTTTGCGCTACAAAGCTGTAGCATAAAACTCATAACTAAAGTGTTACACAGTACATTAAACACCCATAAACTACCTATTAACCCCTAAACCAAGGCCCTCCCACATCACAAACACTAAAATAAAAATATTAACCCCTAATCTGCCGCTCCCGACATCGCCACCACTATAATAAACATATTAACCCCTAAACTGCCACACTCCCGCATCGTAAACACTAGTTAAATATTATTAACCCCTAATCTGCTGCCCCCAACATCACCGACACCACTATACTAAAGTTATTAACCCCTAAACCTAACCCTAACCCTAACACCCCTAACTTTAATATAATTAAAATAAATCTAAATAAAAATTACTATCATTAACTAAATAATTCCTATTTAAAACTAAATACTTACCTGTAAAATAAACCCTAAGCTAGATACAATATAACTAATAGTAACATTGTAGCTATCTTAGGTTTTATTTCCATTTCACAGCTAAGTTTGTATTTATTTTAACTAGGTAGAATAGTTAGTAAATAGTTATTAACTATTTACTAACTACCTAGTAAAAATAAATACAAATTTGCCTGTAAAATAAAACCTAACCTGCCTCACACTAACACCTAACATTACACTAAAATTAAATAAATTACATTAATTAAATACAATTAACTAAATTACAAAAAATAAAAACACTAAATTACACAACATAAAAAATACATTATCAAATATTTAAACTAATTACACCTAATTGAATAGCCCTATAAAAATAAAAAAAGCCCCCCCCAATTAAAAAAACCCTAGCCTAAACTAAACTGCCAATAGCCCTTAAAAGGGCCTTTTGCAGGGCATTGCCCAAAAAAAATCAGCTCTTTCACCTGTAAAAAAAAAAATACAAACAACCCCCCCAACAGTAAAACCTACCACCCACACAACCAAACCCCGCAAATAAAACCCTATCTAAATAAACCTAAGCTCCCCATTGCCTGAAAAGGGCATTTGAATGGACATTGCCCTTAAAAGGGCATTTAGCTCTTTTTCCTTGCCCAAACCCCTAATTTAAAAATAAAACCCACCCAATAAACCCTTAAAAAAACATAACACTAACCCCCGAAGATCCACTTACAGTTTTTGAAGAACCGACATCCATTCTCAACGAAGC
This sequence comes from Bombina bombina, assembly GCF_027579735.1. Classification (NCBI taxonomy): domain Eukaryota; kingdom Metazoa; phylum Chordata; class Amphibia; order Anura; family Bombinatoridae; genus Bombina; species Bombina bombina. Next base: position 478,045,583 of record NC_069502.1, on the reverse strand, counting down.
CGGGAGAAGTCTTCATCCAAGTGGAAAGCCGGGAGAAGTCTTCATCCAGACGGCATCTTCTATCTTCATCCTTCTGACGTGGAGTGGCTCCATCTTCAAGACATCCGGCGCAGAGCATCCTCTTCTTTCGCTGGCTCTTCAAGAATGAATTTTCCTTTAAATGACGTCATCCAAGATGGCGTCCCTTGAATTTCTGATTGGCTGATAGAATTCTGTCAGGCAATTGGAATTAAAGGTGAAAAAATCCTATTGGCTGATGCAATGATTGAGCTTCAATCCTATTGGCTGTTCCAATCAGCCAATAAAATGCAAGCTCAATCCTATTGGCTGATTGGATCAGCCAATAGGATTGAAGCTCAATTACAAGGTAAAAGAGCTGATTTCTTTGGGGCAATGTCCCGCAAAAGGCCTTTTTAAGGGCTATTGGCAGAGGGGGGGGGGGGTTTATTTTGATAGGGCTATTAGATTAGGTGTTATTAGTTTAAATATTTGATCATTTCTTTTTTCTTTTTTTAATTTAGTGGGGGTTTCTTGTAATTTAGTTAATTGTATTTAATGTAATTTATTTAATTGTAGTGTAATGTTAGGTGTTAGTGTAAGACAGGTTAGGTTTTATTTTACAGGTAAATTTATATTTATTTTAAATAGGTAGTTAGTAAATAGTTAATAACTATTTACTAACTATTCTACCTAGTTAAAATAAATACAAACTTATCTGTGAAATAAAAATAAAACCTAAGATAGCTACAATGTAACTATTAGTTATATTGTAGCTAGCTTAGGGTTTATTTTACAGGTAAGTATTTAGTTTTAAATATGTATTAGTTAGGTAATAATAGTAAGTTTTATTTAGATTTATTTTAATTATATAAAAGTTAGGGGTGTTAGGTATAGGGTTAGGTTTAGGGGTTAATATCTTTATTTAGTGTTAGTTATGTGGGAGGCCAGAGGTTTAGGGGTTAATAACTTTAGTATAGTGGCGGCGGAGGCATTGGGGGCGGCAGATTAGGGGTTAATGAATGTAGGTAAGTGTCGGCGATGTTGGGGGCGTCAGATTAGGGGTTAATAAGTGTAATGTAGGTGTCAGCGATGTTGGGGACGGCAGATTAGGGGTTAATAAATGTAGGTAGGTTTCAGCGACATTGGGGGCAGCAGATTAGGGGTTAATAAATGTAATGTAGGTGGCAGCAATGTCGGGGGCGGTATATTAGGGGTTAATAAGTGTAGGTAGGTGACGGCAACATTTGGGGCAGCAGATTAGGGGTTAATTAGTGTAATGTAGGTGGCGGCGATGTCGGGGGTGGCAGATTAGGGGTGTTTAGACTCTGGGTTTATGTTAGGGTGTTAGGTGTAAACATACATTTTCTTTCCCCATAGGAATCAATGGGGCTGCGTTACAGAGCTTTACACTCCTTTATTGCAGGTTTTAGACTTTTTTTCAGCCGGGTCTCTCCATTGATGTTTATGGGGAAATTGCGCACGAGCATGTAAAACCAGCTCAAAGCAGCACTGGTATTTGTGTGCAGTATGGAGCTCAATGCTGCCATATTGCCTGCTAACGCCGGGTTTTTGCAAACCTGTAATAGCAGCTCTATAGGTAGGTGAGCGGTGGAAATTAATAAAGTTATTGCCGAGCAGCTCATAACGCAAAAATCGTAATCTGGCCGATTGTGTTCTGTTTTCATTAATTTATAATGAATATTTACAAACTGTTATTGGAAGAAAAAAAATCTCTTTCACTCTCTCTCTCTCTCTCTCTCTCTCTCTCTCTCTTTTAAATACTAATAAACTATCCAACTTTCACAGGTATTAAAGAAAGTAAAAAAGTGATAACTTCTCTGCAAAGCTTTGTGGCATACAGGGTTCGCTACCCATATATAACATTATATACTCAAGTGAGCATGTAATGCCATCCCCTTCCCTCACGTGACCAAATGTGTGAGAAAAGGGCCTGTTAATCACCCAGAGAGAGAGAGTTTGGGGTGATCAGCGGTCTGCTTCTTACATAGAGGGAAGCAGGCTCACATGTGCAAACCTGTCCCGCAAGGACTCCGAAGCAGTTTACGCTGCTTAGTATATGGAGCCCTTAGACTCAAAATAGTATGCTTAATTCTCTGTTAATTATGGTGGGGGGACAGGATTTGCTGTCTGCCTGACATCGCTAAATGCTGACAGCATACACTGTTGGCATTTATTATTGCATAAGCATTTAGTGTGATGCTTGCAGTCCGCCACCTAAAAGGTGGCGGACAAGTTAAGGATCATCGGTCTTATGACCGCTGCTTCTTAACTTAGGTTTTCGGTGAGACGGAAATCTCGGGCGTAGAAAGCAGCTTTCACTGCTTGATAAATCTACCCCTGAGCATGAGATATACCTATCAGATTTAAATTCATAAGTGCATAAAGTTATGTTGGTGCAGAGGTTTAATACCCACGATACACTATCATCACACATGTGCTACTGTTTTCAAAACAACTAGTCATTCTATTTAAAGTTAGGTGTATATATATATATATTATCCAACATAAATAGTCATTATGACAATTAAACAATGTTCATAATTAGCTAGCTTAGCAAAAGTTTAAATATTTACTTTTAAAGAAAAATGTAAAAGTGAAATATAGAAGCACAATATGTTTATATAGGTGCCTTGATTTAAATATTGGTAATTTGTATACATTACTATCAAATTACCAATCCCTTGAGTCGAGCTTGTAACATTTGTTCTATTGCCATTGAGCTGCATCAGCTTTTTAACATGACGGTGCATGCTAATGTTTCCTCTCTGTGATAATATGATAATATGATAATATGATTTGTTCTAGCTCCTTCTGTTTTTGTCTCTGTTACTTGAAAAATACATTGTATTCATTCATAAGAGTTAAATAAAGAACTATTTAAACTGTTATCAAAAGCTCAATTTACAAATAAAAAATCCTGAAAAAAAATATTTTAAAACACATTTTAAAGCATTACAATATTTTCAAATTGTGTTTACTTATTTACTTTGCCACTAGAGATAACAAGGGAAGTTTAAACAATTTGCAAGAAATGGCGATATAGTTGTGGGTACTTCTATTAATATTGGATAACATCTGCAGTATTTCACTCCTAAGCAGTAGGAAATGTAATTTTACTTAGAAAGTTTGTTTTACAATAAAACTAAAGCTGAAGGCAACAAAATTAGAAATATTAGAAACTATTTTTGAGACACAGTACTGGAGATTTTGCTACAAAAGTTTGCGGCATAGAGAGAAATCGTGCAAAATCTTTGGGATTTTTTTTTTACCTCATATTGTAATGTATATATTTCACATTCACATACAAAACACTGCGTAGTGAGTTAAATATCTTTGAAATTAAATTGTGTGTTTCGGTTTATCGCGGGTGTTTGTAACGCTGGTATTATGAGTTGAAAATAAATGCGATTGCTTGAGCGCAATCGCAATTTATGCTAGAATGATTACTTCATCCTCATAACTGGTTAACTGTTTTGTGAAACAGAACATTTGCACAAAACACAGTATCAAAAATACATTACAAAGTACACTGATAAAAACACTGTCTAATAAAAATTACTTTAAAAAAAAAATATTGCTCAAAAAAGTTATTAGGGCTCAAAGATATGAGACACATTTAAACATATAAATACATATGTATAAACAGCCCTTTGCAGTTAAATATCTGGAATTATGTAAAAGCATATTTATCCAATATTCATAATTAATAAAGTGTTTAACTATGTATTTAATGTAAATATTTCACATTCCACATAAAGGAATATATTATAAATATTTTAAAGTAGATATTCCAATATTTAGATATATTAGTGCGTATGTATATATATATATATATATATATATATATATATATATATATATATATATATATATATATATATATATATGTATATTGGCCAGGCTTCTAAGAGGCAAAGGGAGCTCGACATCACACTCAGAGGTTTAAACGCCCTCAGTGGCAGCTGGGCTTAGAGCTTTCCTGATCCACTATAGGATACGGCTAAATTGGCTACTGGACACGCCCCCTGTTCAACGGAACGCCCGTGTGTGCGTTAGAAGACTGTAGCTTGGGAACCGAAAAATGGGAACCCAGAGAACCGGCCACAGACACACTGCAGAGCGGTAAGTGGACACAGCTATAGGCTGTTAGAGCACAGGCTGCTCACTTTTTAGATCCACTACCGCTGGTGTGTAGGATATGTGCATCCATAGCGTTATACATTTAACGTAAGGCCTTCTGTGAAGCCCTTTAACGAGTGGTTCTGTTACACTGGGAACAGTATAAAGGTATATTGCTGTTGATGCATTCCAAGGGACTGCTATATTTGTGAATAGCCCAGCTGCATTACTGCTATAATTACATTAATCTGAGGGACCAGAGTATGATTCCTTATTGGGATTGCCTGTACTAGTGCCACTAGTGAACTCTCTCTATTACCTACAATATATGTACAGCATATATATATATATATATATATATATATATATATATATATATTTATAAAATATTTTACCAGGAAGGATACATTGAGAATGCTCTCATTTTCAAGTATGTCCTGGGTCCACAAAACATTGCATTGATACAATAAAATCCAAAAACAAAAATAATACACAATATATACAGAAATTTAACATAGAACAGGTAGGAAATATATAATCAACCATGGCAGGTGCATTCTGTTTTGAGATATGTAGAGAGGGATCTCTTAAAGGATATTAGGCTTGGGGAAGGTTTGAAAGTGTGTGTGAGGTCATTCCATAATTGTGGTGCTCTCCGGGAAAAGGAGGATTGAGCTGCTTTCTTTTTGTATTGAGGCAAGCTAAATAATGTGCTGGTACTGGATCAGAGGTTATAGGAGGTGGGAATAGCCAGGGAGAGCATTCTGCTCAGGTAGGGTGGGAGCTTCCCAGAAAGGCTCTTAAACACAAGGCAGGAAAGATGGAGGGTGTGACTGGATTCCAGCATCAGCCAGTTTAGTTATTTTAGCATGTCACAATGGTGGGTCCTGTAGTTACATTGTAGCACAAAGCGGCAGAACGAGTTATACAATGTATTACGTTTATTAAGGTGAATTTGCGGTGCAGGTGCATATACTACGTCCCCGTATTCCATGATAGGCATCAGCATTTGCTGTACAATCTTTTCCTTTACTGTAGGGCTGAGGCAAGATTTGTTTCTGTACAGGGAACCTAGTTTTGGATAAAGTTTAGATGCAAGTTTTTCTATGTGGAGGCCAAACGATAGATTAGGGTCTAACAACATACCCAAGTATTTGAAAGAGTGGACTGCGGTCAGTGTGCAATTGGATTTTGTTTTGATGCGTAGATGGGAATTTTGTAATTTGTGTAATGTAGGACCTGTTCCAAAGATCATTGTAAAAGTTTTATCAGTGTTTAGGAAGAGTTTGTTTTTTGAGATCCACTTCTACCTCTGTGAACTGGTCTAGGAGCACTGCTTCAAGCTGCGGCAGATCAGAATTGTTTGCATAGATTACAGTTTCATCTGCATACATGTGTACAGTTGAGGATTTGCAGACATTAGGCAGATCATTTATAAATAATATGAATAGTAGGGGACCAAAAATGGAACCTTGGGGAACACCACACGTGACTGGGAGAGGAAGGGACTCACTGTTAGAAATGGAGACATATTGTGATCGATCCGATATATATGATCGAAACCAGGTTAATGGACGATCAGCAATACCAGAGTTTTTTAGTTTGAGCAGTAGTAATGTCATGGTCTACTGTGTCAAAGGCCTTTGCAAAATCAAGGAAAATAACTCCAGTTAGGTCTCCTTGTTCCATTTGGATGTCGTTGCAAACCTTTAGGAGGGCAGTAGTAGTGGAGTGATTTGGGCAAAAACCTGATTGATCAGGGGTCAGATAGTTAGAAAATTGGTAATACTCACATAAATAGACGCATTTTTCTAAGATTTTTGACAATACTGGGAGCAATGATATAAGGCGATAGAAACCAAGGTTAACTCCCCACTTTTATGAATGGGCACTACTCTTGCAGTTTTACAGAGTTTGGGTATGTATCCAGACATCAAGGATTTGTTAATTAGGGTTGTGAAAGGCTTTGCAATTGCCGGCGCACTGAGCTTCAACAGCATTGCTGGGATTTGATCAGGTCCAGACCAGTGTTCCCTCTAAGGACAGTTTTGTGTGCAGCCCAGCAGTGAAACAGTTAACAAGAGAACCATATCTTACCATCTGCATTGTGCAGTGTTTGCTAATTGCAGTGTGTGGTTACCTAATTAACTGTTTCACTGCTGGGCCGCACACAAAACTGGCCTTAGAGGGAACACTGGTCCAGACTGGTTTCTCATTTTTAGAGTATATATATATATATATATATATATATATATATATATATATATATATATATATATATATATATATGGCAAAAACTTGCACTCACTGGACTTTTTTTAACACCAAAATTTAATGTGACGTTTCGGAGATAGAGTATCCCCTTCCTCATAGAGAGAGAGAGAGAAGGGTTGTAAAATAGCACCAAAAAATGTCTCTTATTCTACAATATGCTTTAAACTGTCTCTGTTTGCTGCTAATAAAAGGTGCTCTCACTTTCACCGTAGTGAGAAAAATTGGGAAAAGAATAGACAGTTGGTTAATTATTTGTGCTACCAGAGACCAATGTTGGAATATGTATCCATATATAAAGTTTGATGTAAAGAAGGTGATAGGTGTATATTTTGTATACATAGACGCTCACGAAACGCGTAAGGTCACGTGACACTCATTTGTGATGTCACTTCCGGGTCAGTCCGACCAGCAGCACGGCAATTTTACTTGCAGCAACACCAGCTACGATATATCAATTCAGCTAAGTATCACACTACTTTTTTTAAACTCAGCAATTATTTTTAAATATTTTAAACCACAACAGTTTTTTGTTTTTTTAAGCCACTTACAATTAAAGTTTTGTTTTTACGACCCTAGCTCTAGAGAAAACTGACAACCCTCATTCTGCACACGCTCTTTGTACAATATACACTGAGAGTTTTGGGGGCTTCAGATAAACCTCTAAGATAGATTACTAAGGACAACTCATTTAACACCTATTGTCATATAGGTTTGGAGGTCTATTATTGGAAACTAGAAATAATACTGTGATTTTACAATTTTACAAAATATACACCTATCACCTTGTTTACATCAAACTTTATATATGTATACATATGCAGATAATGGTTTCTGGTAGCGCAAATAATAACCAATAACCATATATATATAATTTTTTAACTAGAAAAATGGGAGATGTAGTGGTACGTATTAATACACTATTTAAAGACTGGGGATTCAGCACTCATTTTAAAAGTTAAATAAATGCAACACTCTCAAAGATAAGAATAAAAAACAGATTTATTTATACATAGTATCGAGCATGAACTCGTTGCAATGACAGTTTTCAAAAAAGTCACTAGGAATAACACATAAGGCAAGTTAAAAACACACAAAATCTATCTAAAACAGGACCGGTCCTTGTATGACACAAAGCAAGTTACGGTAGCGTTATAAATAGTATTCCTGCAACTGGAGCAACGATTAGCTCAACAAATAATATAAGTTGTGGAGATATGCACAGACCAACTACACCCACTCAAATATTTAGAACCCCCAGGAAAACTGTGGAGGCAACAGCTGAGCTGAGACAGGAAGAAGGGATCTAAGTTGTCTGTGCACAACCACTCAACATGTAGTAAAGCGTAGAAACAAATCTTAAAACAATAGTATCAAGCAGGAGGCGTGGCCATGCTAATATTGGGTACAAAGTGTCTGTATATATGTTATGTAGAGTCGTATTTAACTGGGATAGTTAAAGCGGACATGTATAGATCGAAAAGTCCACAGTATTGTTAACCAAACATAGTTCAAAGTCCCGGTATTGAGGACAGAGGCAACAATCAGAGCAGTCTGATAGCTGTTCCCAAATATCGAAGCTGGGTAAGTGAGAAAAGGGTCATAGGACCCAGTAGATAGTAAGCAAGTATCCAGCAGAGGTCAGGGCATAGAGCAAGCAGAAAATGGGGTTAGTATTGCCAAGCAGCATGCAGGAGGGCAACTCTCATAGCGGTCACATACCCATCTGTAGACTGCATATATTCACTGCCTGCAAATACATCATACGGACACCCAAAGCTCCATCTGTGCTCCTACAAATGAAAAGGAGACCTCCTTCCTCTGCTTCTACACATACAGGTAGCAGGATACGATCGCCATCCAACAAACTTGCTTGAGTCGCAGTGTCTGCCACAGCATACTGTACCGCACTGCCAAAAGTTGGAAAAAAACACCCTACTTGCACGCAAACATGATCGCATGTTCTCAAGTGCGCAAACCTGCCTTGCAAATATTAAATAGATATTTTGAATTATATAAGATGGTATTTTGGTAGAATATGTATCTATACCTATTATTATTATTATTATTATTATTATTATTATTATTATTATCATTATCATCAGGTATTTGTAGAGTGCCAACAGATTCTGCAGCGCAATAAATATAGGCAGTATACAAGAAAACATTTACAGGGATCAAATGGGTAGAGGGGCACTGGGGAGAGTTGCACTGTTGTAGTTGGCTCTTATGAAGGTGAACTACAAACAGCTGGGCTCATAGGCTTACATGCTAAGGGGTTCAAGGGGATAGCAGTGGAGATAGAGTTCCATAAGAGGGGAGCCAGTCTGGAGAAGTCTTGTAAATGGGAATGTGAGCAGGTAGCAAGAATGGAGAAGAGTAGGAGATCATGAGTGGAGCAAAGGGGATGGGAGGGAGAGTATCTGGAGACAAGGTCTGAGATGTAGGGGAGAGCAGTGCAGTTGAGGGCTTTGTATGTCAGAGTGAGAAGTTTGTGTTTAATCCTGGAGGCAAGAGGAAGCCAGTAAAGGGATTGCAACAGAGGTGCAGCAGATGAAGAGCGATGTGTAAGGAAGATGAGCCTGTCAGAAGCATTCATTATGAATTGTAAAGGAGCTAGGCGAGAGCTAGGGAGACCAAAGAGGATGGAGTTGCAGTAGTCGAGGCGGGAATGGATGAGGGAGTGGATTAAAATTTTAGTTGTGTATTGTGTAAGGAAATGTCTAATTTTAGAGATGTTTTTAAGGTGGACGCTACAAGATTTAGCCAAGGACTGAATTTGAGGCGTGAAAGAAATATCTGAGTCAAGTGTGACCCCAAGACATTGGGCATGTGGGGTAGGGGTAATGATGGAGTTATCAACAGTTATAGAGAAATGGGGGGTGGAGATTTTGGAAGAAGGGGGGGAAAAAGGAGCTCAGTTTTAGAGAGATTTAGACTGAGGTAGTGAGAAAAAATCCAAGATTAGATATGAGAGAGACAGTGACACGGATTAGCAAGGAAGGAGATAGGTCTGGTGCAGAGAGGTAGATTTGGGTGTCATCTGCATACAAATGATATGACTTTATTAAGGAACCTAATGATGACATGTAGATTGAGAAGAGAAGGGGAACGAGGACAGAGCTTTGCGGTACCAAAACAGAAAGGGGTAATGGGGGAGAGGATGCCCCAGAGAAGGCTACACTAAAGATACAGTTAGATAGATAGGAAGATAACCACGAGAGAGCTGTGTTGCAGATTTCGAAGGATTGGAGGGTTTGGAGCCAAAGAGGGTGGTCAACAGTATCAAGGAGATCAAGGAGGATAAGCAGAGAGAAGTGGCCTTTGGATTTTGCTGTAAGTAGGTCATTGGTAACCTTAACAATTGCTGTCTCTTTGGATTGAAGGGGCGAAATCCAGATTGTAGTGGGTCAAGGAGGGAGTTTAATATAAGGGAATGGGCTAGACATGCATATACTAGCTATTCAAGAAGCTTTGAGGCAAGAGGGAGTAGAGAAATAGGGCAGTAGTTGGATGGGGATGTAGGATCGAAAGAAAGTTTTTTGAGGATAGGTGTGACCAGTGCATGTTTAAGAGATGTGGAAAATATACCAGTGCTGAGGGACAGTTTGAAGATGTGTGTGAGTATAGGGGTAAGGGTAGAAGAGAGGGAGGGAAGTAGCTGTGAGGGGATGGGGTCAAGGAGATAGGTAGTGAGGGAAGAGGACAGTCTAAGGGCAGTAACTTCTTCCTCTGTAACAGGGGCAAAATAGCTCAATTTATGGCTATGTGGGTTTTGGATGATTGTGAACTTTTGAGGGGGTGAGAGACCGATAGTATGTTGAGAGCCGATTTCATTTCTGATGGAGTTGATTTTGTTGTTGAAGTAGCTGTAAAAATTTTGAGCTGAGAGAGAAGTTGTAGTAGGAGGTGGGGGTGGGCGGAGAAGATTATTGAACGTGGAGAACAGAAGTTTTGGGTTTGAAGAAAGAGTAGAGATCAGAATAGAGAAGCAATGATGTTTATATAGATTAAGGGCAGAATAGTAAGAGTTCAAGATGAACATATAATGAAGAAAGTCAGCTGAATGTCGCTCAGCAGTATGGAAACACCGGCGTAGGTACCGTGTCCGAGGAGTATGCCAGGGCTGAGAATGAGTGTATGATTTTCGAGCTATGGTAGGTGGGGCCAGATTGTCAAGGACCGATGTAAGGGTGGAGTTATAGTGGCAGATAGATTCATCAGGGCAGGGAAATGAGGGGATGGAAGAGAGGAGAGGTTCGAGAGAGCTAGTGAGCTGTTGCTGATCTAATTACTTGATTCTTCTGTGAAGTTTGGTGTGAGGGGTAGAAGGAGGGAGAGTTGTAGGGTGGGAAGTGATATTACAAGTAAGGAGATGACGGTCAGAAAAGGGAAAAGGGGAGTTTGTGAAGTTTGAGTTTCATTGATAGCTGAAAATCAGATCAAGGGAGTCACCATCTTTGTGAGTGGGAGAGTCAGTCCATTTTGACAGGCCGAAAGAGGAAGTGAGTTGAAGAAATTGTTTTGCAGAGGAGGCAGTGGAATTGTCAACAGGGAGATTGAAGTCACCAAGAATGAGGGCAGGGGTATCTGAGGAAAGGAAATAAAGTAGCCAGGCGGCAAAGTGATCTAGAAATAGAGTTGAGGAGCCAGGAGGGTGGTATATGACTGCAATGCGTTTAGAGAGGAGAGAGAATAAGTGAATCATGTGGGAAGAGAAGGGCTGTATTTGTTGAAAGGTGCAACGAGAGGAAAGTAAAATTCCAACACCACCTCCTTGTCTATTATAAGACTTAGGAGTGTGGCTAAAGAGGAGACCCCCATGTGCCAGTGCAGCATAGGAAAGTGTGTCTGAAGGACAGAGCCAGAAGATTGAGGAGTTTAGGTTTGCACAGGAGAGCTAAATAATGCTCCACTCATATTTTAGCTATTTATGAGGTAAGATGCAATGGAATATAAAAAGAAAAAAACTGTCAAAAAGTCTGGGGACCTATAATATATATACTGATCTTCCTCTCTCATCACTTCTTACCTCTTTCACTTATTAATAAAATAAAAATGTTGTCTGTAACATAGGCCCACAATAACACTACACCCTCTTGCATATCTGCAAAGGTCTGGTAATATTTCCCTGCCTGTCTCTTTCACTCCATCCAAAACCTACCACTTTTCTTAATATTTTTTACCTCTTCACTATTTCATCTTTTAGATAGTTTCCTGTTCTGTGGAATTTTCTGGCTCTCTCCATAACACTTGCTTCAGTACTTTAAGTGATCCCTAAAATGACTTATTTTTGTAAATACATCTACACTGATCTTTTCTCTGATTTATCTCCTGAGATCCAATCAGTCCTTTAAACCTTCATCATGCAAGTTGATCTACATCATATGGGAACGCATGTACACAGTCCATATCATTCATCATTTAAGTTATTTAATTGTGCACCTTATGTTCATAACACTGCAGAATATGTTGGCACTTTACAAATTATATATTTATGTGTGTGTACAAATATATATATATATATATATATATATATATATATATATATATATATATATATATATATATATATATATATATATATATATATATATATATATATACGTATATATATATATATATATTTATATATATATATATATATATACTGTTTATATGTGTGTATCTCTTTCTCTCTCTCTCTCTCTCTCTCTCTCTCTGTCTCTCTCTCTCTCTCTCTCTCTCTCTATATATATATATATATATATATATATATATATATATATATATATATATAATACTGTCCCTTGCACAGGATATACCCTCCTAAGGTCGTCTGCCTGGGTGCAGCAATGCAACAAATATCACCAATAAAGAAACTGCACTCTCAGGTCTTTTGTGAAGTGGAGAACAAAAAAGCCTCTTTTTTAATGTAACGTTTTCAAGGAGCAAGTCCCCGTCATCAGCTGATGACGGGGACTTGCTCCTTGAAAACGTTACATTAAAAAAGAGGCTTTTTTGTTCTCCACTTCACAAAAGACCTGAGAGTGCAGTTTCTTTATTGGTTATATATATATATATATATATATTGTACACACATACATTATATATATACCGGAAAGTTCTACTCTCTAAAAAGCATTACTGGGCTAAAAAGAAACCGCACCCAGGTGGTAAATCGCCATAGAACAGGCTAACAATGGTATGAGCTGGTTGTTCGCTCCTGTGAGTGCGTTTCTCAGTGTGTGAGTTTATATATATATATATATATATATATATATATATATATATATATATATATATATATATATATATATATATATATATATATATATATATACTGTATATATATATATACAGCATACAAATATTGATTTCTATTTTATAAGACACTATTGGAATACTATATCAAAACAAGGATGATTGTATTTCTTATATGTAATTATTTTTAGATAGATTTTTACTTACTACACTATGATTGGTTTTATTTTTTTTATATTTGTTATAGACCTTATTTTAGATCTACTGTATAAAATCTTTGTAAAACCCAACCAAGCTTAGTGTATTGTTCTGAAAATCCATTTTACTTTCAATTTGCCAAGTGCATTGTTTGTTTAAACTTCTCTGAAATTACCTTTTTTGTTTTTAACCACCTGAACTTGTACATGAAGGGGTGTAATGTTTATACATGTTATTTAGATGTTCATATATACATGCTAAATAGTTTACATGTTTGTTGTTAGAAGATGCTTTGATTTTATGGTGCAATAAGGTAAACAAACAAATGCAGTTACCACATTATTGTTATCTTCTATATTTAATTAAGCTTTTTTTGTTTTTATTGATGTAGACAACTATTTCTAAATGGTCTTAAATGTCTGTTTTGATTATATTTGGAAGTGTATATTTGTAATGTTTGCCCATTTTAATAAAAAATTGTTAAACTGGGACATTATTATCAAAAATAACCTGCTGCAGTTTCCTAAATAAAATAGCTGTTATAAAAGCAAGAAAAGTTGCAAGATCTGTTAAACCCAATTTTCAGAAAAAAAAGAAGCATATACCTGTGATTTATTATTCAACTAATACAAATAAGTGTGATGATTTATATTTATTAATGGTGATGAGTGTTGTTCACATATCATTTAGTGTTATTAGGCCTGTGGCTAGGGTAGCAGGATATGGGGGGAGCAGCAAATCTTTAGCAAATCTTTAGGGTTACTAATATGGCATGATGCCTCCCCTATCCAAATATTTTATTTATTAATTTTATTAAAAATAAGTGATCCTTGTGAGGTTGCATATGCCCTATATCAGTCTCTAGCATTTTAATTAAAATTATATTTGATAAAAGTAAGAGCTACAATTGATAGAAGTGGAATTTTGGAAGCAGATATGAATGTTAAAAAAATATGCAAAAAACCCCAATACTTCTCTGATTTAAAATATTGCCCCCCTGCTCCAATCTAGAGTTTGCCCTCTGAAAAAAAATGCACATAATTTGGTAATTTTTAAGAGGTATCTGTCAAGGCTCTGAAGTCTGCGGGTTGTTCTGCAAGTTCTCTGGGAAAATAGAAAAACAGTTTTCAGGGGTAAGTTGCAGGAGAATTTGGCAAATAAATATTAAAATTATACTCCCGAAAAGCATGAATAACCAATCAATGGGTGTTAGGTTTTTTTTTAAAAAAAAATTTTCTCCAATAACTTCTATGAGAATGCAAAAAAATTCAATCAGTTTTACGTGATCTCGGGTATTAGTTTTTTTTCTACTTTTATTTCTCCATTGATTCTATGGAGGAATAAATACATGTGCACGCAAAAACTTGAGTTAGGATTTTGCACTATACGGGTTACTGCTTGTGGAAAATGTAATATGAACGCAACACGACTAGCCCAAAAAGCTTAACTCTAGCAGAGTTTTCACGATTGCGAAAAAAATAATAATACCGCACCACTTGTAATCTAGCCCATGGTGTGCAGTCACTTTCGTTCACTAAATACAATAGGATTGCATACCTGATAAATACACAATTCAAAAGAATGCAATATCAATTACTTTAAATTTGAAATAAGAAGTAAAATATTTTCTGGCAAATTTCAAAGTTAATCCAATTCCCCCGGGTATCATGTGACAGCCATCAGCCAATCACAAAATGCATATACGTTTGAAATTTGAAATGAGAAGTAAATTATTTTCTGGCAAATTTCAAAGTTAATCCAATCCCCCCCGTATTATGTAACAGCCACCAGCCAATTACAAAATGCATATACGTATGTAATCTGTATTTTAACACATGCTCAGTAGGAGCAGAAGCCTCAGAAAGTGTGCATATAAAAAGAATGTTTATGTTTTGATAATGACAGTATTTTGGAAAGTTGTTTTTTTTTTTAAATTCCATGCTTGATCTGAATCATGAAACTTTAATTTTGATACCCTGGTTTCTTTTCATTTTGGAGTATTTAACTCGATTTTGCTGTTATATATTTTTCTAATTCAAATAGTATTTCTTATTTATGAGGCAATTTTTATAATTGAATGTGGTTGCTTTTAAATCAATAAACACAAACATGAGCTGCAATACGTTTTCATGTGCAAACTCAAACTAATTGAAATGGGGATGTTACTTTAATGGCTAGTACTGTGTGGTTAGAAATGGCAGGATATGGGCTAAAACACCTCACCTGACCTATTGAGAATGCCATAGTAATGTCATATGACCTTGCAAGGAAGAGTGCAATGGGCAGGTGCTGAATGTGGCCTCTAAAAATGCTTCTTATTATAGTGATTTGTCAATTCCACTGCACTGTCAACCTGCTATCCTAACGACACAATGTAGACAATCACCCCTTACATATAGTTATGTCACTGAAGTTAAGTTACTGAATGGCTATGTGATAGCTGTTCTATTAAAGGGGCATTAACAACGGTGCTGCCATTTTGGAACCTAGGTTACACTGCAGGTATCTGAAGGAGAGCTACTGCACATGTACAAACGGTAGCACTGGAATACAGTAAAAGATAAACAAAGAAAACAGAGCTGTTTTCTTTGTCTAATTTGTTTAATTTTAAAATAGCTGCTGTTTTCATTATTTTTAATTTATTTAACTTTATTTCAAAATTGTCTATCTATCCATCTATCTATCTATCTATCTATCTATCTATCTATCTATCTATCTATTTATATTTATTATTAGGTGGTGCTTTTTAACTGGTTCTCAATATAGTGAAAGATAGATTACAACATGGTGGAACCCATGACTAGAGGAAGGTGGCCAAATTCCTCAATACCATAAAATGTATTTAGGGACAGATTACAAGTGGAGCACTATTTAACACTTCCGCTGGAGCATTAACTGCATTACAAGTAAGCCTTTTTTGCGCTTGTCAGGTTGTGCTCATATTACAAGTTGAAAATAAACTGTTTTTGTTTGCCCCACTAACCTGACGCATGTAAAAAGCCAAATGTAGAATATCAGGTGGGCGATAACCTATTCAACCATAGAAGTCAACGGAACAAAAAAAGTGGAAAGACAACTAACACCCTTCTTGCTCACAAACACGATCACATATTCTCAAGTGCACCAACCCGACATTAAAACATGAATATTTCACAATCCAATATTCTTCACATAGAAGAATATGTTCTATTTATCATAAATATATATGATGATATTTTGGTAAAATATATATTAAGTGAGATAGACATTGCTACACTAAATGATAGAGATCTGGAAGCCATCCTAGCTCTAGAAGAACTAGCGGCCACCAATTCAACCCAGGATAATGTGATAGAAAAAATAATTGAAAGAGGAGATGACATAATACTAACCTATGATGAACATACTCAATTTAAACCTCCCTCAACCTTGTCCCTGTTCAATCTAAGGGGAATTTAATTCCGGTATTCCCGAATATGGTTGAGGAAGATTTAAATAGTCTTTGTAAGAACTATAAGATTAAGAAATATACTCTTTCAAAAAAGGATAAAATAACTCTGGAAGCAATGAGTAATGATAATGAGATCATAAATAGGGAGGCAGATAAGGGAGGTGGAATCATTATACAGAATAGAAGTGACTATTTAGCAGAAGCTAATAGACTTCTTAGTGACACCTCAACATATCTTAAATTAAACTCCAACTATTATATTTCTCAAAGAATATAAATCACTTCTAGACACTGCTAAACATCATACTATCCTTAATAGGAATGAGTGGAATTTTGTTCATCATTAAACTCCCAAAATAGCAATATTCTACCACTTGCCAAAAATACATAAAAATACATCATGCCCCCCCGGAAGACCAATAGTGTTCGGAATAGGTTCTCTGACCACCAAACTATCTGAGTATGTAGATATTTATTTACAACCCATTGTCCCTACTTTAAAATCATATATACGCTACTACCCTCATACCATAAATTACATTTCTAGCATTGTGTGGCAGCCCCATTACAAAAGGGTTACCCTTAATGTTAGCGCATCATATACGGACATCCCACACACTTTGGAGTTGGAAGTCATAAAATTCTGGCTCAATTATCGTACATCTTTTACAAAGGATTTTTTTACTGGAATCCATAAAAATGTATTCTAGAAAGAAATTATTTCTGGTTTAACAATGAGCTCTATTTACAGGTTAGCGGAACAGCAATGGGAACTAAATTCGCCCTGAGCTATGCTAACCTGTATATGGGATATTGGGAGGAACATGATATTTGGAAGAATAATCCTTTTTCCGAATACATTGTAACATGGATAAGGTTTATCGATGATATTCTACTTATATGGAGTGATAATGATGAGTCTCTAAAAAGTTTTGTCTCTTATATTAATAATAATGATTATAATTTGATGTTCACTGATAAAATGAGTGAAAAAGAGATGTAATTCCTGGACTTTGTTCTATTTAATGAAAACGGTAACATCTGGACTAAACTATATAAAAAGCCATAGGATAGTAATGGGTACTTAAACGCAAAAAGTTGTCATCATCCGGGCTGGATAAAAAATATCCCATTTGGCAAGTAAGTAGAAACTGTACCAAATGGGAAGATTTTGAAAGAGAGGCTATAATTTTTTAAAGGACAAATACATCTCAAAGGGCTATACGAAAAATGTGGTGGAGAACACTTATGAAAAAGCGACTAATCTAGTTTGGAATTCCTATTAATCTGTGAGTCCAGAGTCAATAGAGATAAGAACAGCTCGTCTAGAACTATTAAGGGACATATGAGCTCCATACAAGGAGTTACTATGATTACCCCATATAATGAAGGAGCTAATAAATTAGGAGAATCCTTACCAAACACTGGCATATCCTTAAAAAGGATGAGCTTTTAAAAGATATCACAGATATAGGACCTAAGGTGATCTTAAGGAAAAATAGCAACTTTTAATCCATTTTGGCTCCCAGCAAAATAAAAAGTAATCAAGCTAATGTAAACTGGCTAGAAAAAATATCAAAGGGCTTTTTTAAATGCAATCGGGCCAACTGCATATCATGTATCCACCACTATTCAGGAAACAAAGCAACTAAAATTGTTTCCTCAAAAACAAATAATACAATTGTTAAATAAATGCTTTGGTAAATTGTAGAACAGATTTTGTAGTGTATCTACTTCAATGCAGGTGTGGCCTCAAATATGTGGGCCACACCACCCGACCTTATAAGAAACGCCTCTTGGAGCAAATCACAAATATCAAAAATGGAGAAAAATCATACAAAACTTATCTGTTCATTACAAATATTACCACAACAAAGATCCATCATGCCTTAAAGGCACAATTATAGAATTAATTAAAATCAACCAAAACGAGGATAGAGAATTAGCCCTAAGAAAACGGGAGACCTTTTGAATTCATACTATGGAAACAAAGGTACCAAAAAGTCTCAATAAGGATATCGATTTGGCAGCCTTTTTATTATAAGTTTGGTGGTTATATCTTATTTCTCTTCCCTTACTTCTCTTTATATTAGTTTCTTTATTTTTTTTAACATAGATACATGAGAGTAGCATCTTGCAGCTTTAACATGTTTAATGTATTTGTTTAGATCTCTTATATTCGCATATGGGCTTATTTATTATATATATTTTTGTTGTTATTTTTTATTATCCCTCCTTAGTAATTATTTTCTATGTACTACATATTCTTTGTATTATTAACTTATCAATATTTGTATGCACCTTCTATATATTATTAATATTTTTTATAAATGCATTTTATATAATTTACCTAGATTAATTAGATTAACTCATTAATATTTTATCATGTCTTCTGAATAGATATAATACTTACCAGATTCTCATGATAAGATAAAATATGTTTTTATAATGTCGCTGTATATATCAGCACTTTTGTAATGGAATGTTTTTTATATATATCAATTTTTTTTTGGTATATATTTATGTACTAATTGCATTATGTATTTGTATTTTTTAAAGTTTTAGTCCTCCTCTATTGATAATATCCTAATTAGGGGTACAATTTTATGTCCCAATGCATACTTAACTATATTATAATTTTTAAGTATCAGCGGATGTGCATTCATATTTATACTAAGATGGTCGTTTAAGGTGATCTAATAATAATCTTTATCTAATATCTAATATGCATTTTTATCACCTGTAGGTTGCCTTAAGAATTAATTTAGAGCATATAATAACGGCTAATAAATAACCCACCTTAAATCTTAGTGAACTTGGTATCCCGGTCACATGATAATATCATGTGATGGTCCTATGACCAATCATGCGCTCCGCTTTTAAGCCAATCATGTTTTACGGACCAGATATTACACACACTACATTTATCCCTCTGAGGAAGAAGGTTTACTTTGAAATGCTTCAGGGACTGTGATACTTGTGTAGAGTCTATGTCACTCCTTGACTGGTGCTTTTATCTACTACTTACCTCGTATTGATTTAGGTCCTGTTTGTGAGTGCTGTTATACCTTGTTTTATTTGCATTATAATAAAATCATACTTCACTATGTACCTGTGATTTATTCTTTTTCAATATACCACTTGCACTCTGAGAGGTGAGGATCTTGCTGGAAAGGTGATCTACTATACTACAGGAGCGGCACTTCTGACTGTATCCTCTGTATCCTTTTCCATTTTCTGGGATTTCGTATAGGAGGCCTAAATGAGTTAGGCTCTATTCAGATATAGCGGCGACTTACCTCATAGGGATTGAGGTTATTTGAAGTAAGTGTTTTGCTACGGCAGTTTTTACCCCACATTATTTTCCATCTGGGAATCCCATACTTTTACTGTGGCGCTGAAACACCGTATTGCATTTTCATTCTTTTTTTGTGAAGTTTTGGGAACCTTTACACCACTTCTATTTACCTGCTGCCCAGTATTTGGAATGGACTCTAGAAGGGATATTTATCAAAGTGTCAACTGAAAATACGCTTGAATCCCGCGTTGTATTTGTTGCGAGATTGATCCGCCATAGTTATCAAAGTGTCAAGATCGTCAAATGTTGAAATTTATGACGTGATATACGCTCCCACAATCTCAATCCAACGTAGATCGATGCTTGTGTCATTACAGATGTTTCGAATTCACATTTGACTCTATTTGACCCTTTTCCCAATTAATCAAACATTTAACAGGTACGCTTGCGTCTATTTCGACGCAGCGTACCTAGTTTTAAATCTGCCACCCTTGAGGCCGCGGATGCCATAGAAATCAATGGGAGTCTGAAAACACAGAAAGCTTATGTTCGATGCTGCAAGAGAATGAATTATATTACATAATAAAAGTAAATTAGAAACTTTATTAAAATTGTATACCCTTTCTAAATCAAACAATATTATTGCTCCACATTTGGTGCACTCGTAGATATAGGGATAAAAATTAAAAATACATTACTACTTATGGATTATGTAACAAATTTGTCTCTCATTACAAAGCAAGGGGACAATATTATTTCTCCAAATTTGGTGCAAATTTTTGACCCAAACGTGTTGCACTAATAGATATAAAATAGAGATAAAAATGAAATAAATACAGAACATAATATACCTAACTTCCTTTTTATTTTTTTGGAAAAATCTATTTGCACCATGTTTAAGCCATGTAATACAAGTCCCACTCTCCACATCGCACCAAATTTGACGCAACACTTTTCACACCAATTATGACGCAAACTCCTAAATAAAACACACACTAGTGAATTTCTCAACCACTTTTGATTGGAATATGCATAATCACATGATTTATGACATCTAATTCAAATACACATTCTAAACTATCACTAACGAATCAAATTGCTCGATACTTGTGTCATTGATCATTTATCAGAACTTGTAAGTGCCATTTGCTACATTGTATATTATACTTTGAAAGTTTGTATATGGGAAATTACAATTAAAGATAAACATTGATGGATGTTATCCATGAAGTGACAGTAAAAACCTTGAGATTTCAATATAATATGTTTGGTTAGGTATAGTAAAAAAAATAATTGTAATATTCTTTCATTATCTATTTTGCCCCATTTTCATGTAATTCAGCTCTGAAAATTTTCTAATGTCTACAACTTCCAAAAGCACCCTTCAAACCTTTCCTGAATACTGCTGCTTCATATCTGTCCCTAATAAGCTTTAACAGCTAACATTTGTACAACAAGATCATTTTGTTTTAAAAATATTTAGTTTTGGCAAATGTGTTTTTCTATAGCAACACAACAGAAATGTTCGTAATTACAGGGTGTTTACAAGCCCTTTAACTGCCTTTGCATGACCCCCCCCCCCACTGAGACCCTCATGCATTATTTACCATTGTTAAAGCCCCTATATAATCCTCCCATTTATAAACCTTCTTCTACATGATCAAAATATCTCTCACTAAAGCTCACCCTTGTGTTAATTTAATGCTACATTTTTTCTCAATTATGTAAACCCTCTCATTTTGTGTAGCAGGAGAATTGTGTGTTTAATTTGCATTTATTATTTAAAATATAAACATAAAAATATATACTGTATGAGGACTTCTAGCCCAATCATAAAATGACTATAGGTATCACTGTACACAATTGACCATTACATCTTTTGAAGCATACCCAAGTGATATATAATCATATACAATGGATTTCTAATATATTTTGCTGCAATAAACTTAAAACACAAAGTGAACAATATGTATTAATCTACCCAACCAAATAACAGGGTTTTAAAGAAAAGCTTTTACAGTTGAGAGCATTTGTTCACATATTCCCATAGAAAATCAATAATTAAGTGTTAACACCTGGCAGAGACCATCTGGCTCCATGTCTTTTACATTGGTTAATAGAATGCTAAATTTGTTTATAATTACTATGCAAGATCATGTGCGAAGAACTTTCTTTGAATATTTTAAAATGTAGATATCTGTGCATCAACATCAAAATCCAGGTGCTATGTCCCAGCATAAATATAGCTCGGCGCCAACAAAACAGTATAGACTGGATGTTTTAGCTAGACATTTTTGATTTAAAATGACAAGCTTAGTTTCATTGTTTCCAGTACTTGAAGTCAACTTAGCTTACATTAAAAATAAACAAACATATGACAAAGAATGTGTCCTTTTTTGCCAAACAATTTACATATCAACATACTAAAAAGTACTTCATAAAAATATTTGATTGTTTAAAGTAATATATTTATACACACAGTGGTGGCTGGTGAATAAATAAGTAAGCTATAGAGAAAAGCTCTAATTTGGGAATAATAGTCAAACACGATCCTTTATTCAGATTGCAGTAAGCATTGTGAGTAAAAGAAAAACAGATCTAATTAATTTGCCACATTTTCAGGTGATCAGCTTTATAGGGCAGATTGGACACCTAGATTTCATGGACAGTGAACCTTGGTGTGTATATATTCAACTTATAGATAGACAAATACACAGTCATATATCTGCCTAAAAGGTGATATTTTCACACACAGACCAACAGACTGACATAATTACATCATGTATAATGAACACTTGTTTTTGAAGCACCAAAATGCATTTTAAATGGAAAATAATGTAAGGTATTTCTTTATGTTATAATTTATCTACATTTTTTTAATGTAAAACTTTTATTAAAAACACCTTTCAGTGGAATAAAAGCTAAAGTACAGTATTGTTATTGTATATTGTGTGTGTATATATATATATATATATATATATATATATATATATATATATATATATATATATATATATATATATATATATATATATACATAGTCCCAGTGTGAGATGTGTATTCCTGTAATCCAACTAAAATATCAAGTACCAGGGTGCTAAGTAAAAATAGTACATACAACCTCCTCATCACGACAGCACTCACTGGATTTGAATATAAAACAAGACTTTTATTTTCCAAATTCCATTAAAAAAGATCCATGATGTTTTGATGCCTAACTGGCATCTTTATCAAATGGCTTTAGTTCATGTAATTTGAAGTATCAGAACTTGATTTCCAAAGTTTTTGACACGCCCCTTCTGGGTGCTCAGTGGGATCCGATTGGTTTGCATCATAAGACATTTAGCACTCACTGGATTTAAAACATAAATATTAATTTAATTAAGTGACGTTTTGGGGATTTACTCCCCTTCCTCAGACCAACCCTATGGGAATACATGTGTATACATAGACATAAAGAAACTTTTATCAAGACATACCGGACTAATTTACAAGTGGTGCGCTAATTTTAGTGAGCGCACAATATTGAAATATCGTAACTTGCTTGCGTGTTACTAATTTAAAGTAAATGCGACCCCACAAGCGCAAACTAAATTTGCACTCGTTTGGTTAGCACCCCTGAAGTACTCGTGTAAAGGGTTTGAGCTACATAAAAAGTTGCACAAAACACAACATAAATAGAATTAAAAAACAGTATTACACTCATATATACACTATTTAATAAAAAATATTCATATAAATGTTAAAAATGTTATAAGGGTTAAAAGTTATATGGTATATGACAAGGTATTTGTATGGAAAGACCTATAATATATATATATATATATATATATATATATATATATATATATATATATAAATGTCCAGCAAAGTGCACTCCAGATCCTGCATATATGCGCCTTGGGTGCTTAGAGCCAAAATATTAATACATCAAAACAAGCAGCACTCCAAAGGTCTTATATCCATATGTCACCTTTATTTACGTGAACGTTTTCGGGCTACAAAGAACCCGTCCTCAGACTTACAAGGCTATGTAAACTTACCACCACGCTGTGTTATATCCACCACCAAACAAACAATGAACTACGCTCTCCAAGTTAGATGCGCCTCCCCTGCGAGTGACGTCATCCGCCGTGGCAACGTAACAGGGACTAAAATAAAATGAATACATTTAGACAACTAATGCACAAATAAACAAGCATAGGCAATACACATCCTATTCTAATATCGGGCAATAGAAAAAATGGGCAATAGAAACAATATAGAAAAATAACCTGTGATAATGTTGTGCAGTTCCTAGTGCCGTACCACACATGTCCCGACGGTTACCATAGCAACCTATATCAACAATGTAGCACATTCAATGCGGCATATGTGGAGGGCAACATGAGAACTACAAACTTATTGGTATGACATACTGCAACCAAAGCATAGCTGCAATAGACCATCTATATATACAAGAACAGTAATAAATACCTCAACATACTAACAAAGGCCAATTATAATAAACGGCCCAGTAATTACAATATAGGACTAAAGCATAAGGGTAAGACAATTTTGTCAAAACTAACATGGGTTGCTAAATAAACTCTATTAATTAACTATATGCCATACCAAAAAAGAAAAATGTAAATAAAATAAAATAAAATAATAATTAGAATGATTCTGGACTCTCAACAGAGACATCCATTTTCAGCAGAGACTTATAAGAACACATGCCAGTCCAACTGAGTATTCAGTCCATAGGGGACCAGAGTATTCAACTCAAATGTCCATTTGGCTTCCCTTTGTAGCAGCATACGGTTAGGAGGAGACGGGCACGATACTATAAACCTCAGGATTTGACTACTGTAGAGAGCTCAGGGTCTGGTTCAGGCTCTGATACAGATCAACCACAGAATCCTACTCAGGTAGCTCAACACCCCCAACACCCCCAAGGAGTGACAACTCGCTCAAAAAACTTCAGAGGAAGAGGGGGCAGACAAGGAGAGGGGGGTACAAGGGGAAGACCACCCTTACACCCTCGGAAATGATGAATAACATAGTAGTCAACCTGAGTGATTACCCCTTGAGTGACTCTGAAATAAAAATTTTGAATAAAGGACTCACTTTTGTTCCCACCAGCAGAACTGATCCATTTGAGTTCTACATTGACACCAAAAAATTTCAAAGATTACTCTCTTTAAAGGAGAAATTTGGGGAATCTGAAATGGAATATGACCAACTGAAAAAGAAGTCGACATATACCCCTCCTTTCAACAATTCCAGCATTAATACCTTTACGAGATTAATACAGGAGGATATGAATCATTCTATTAGTACACATCAAAGAGAGACTTTCAATAACTTCTCAAAGGAAGACTGGAAGGTATTAAAGAATCTATCAGGCAATAAAGAGCTAATTATACGTGAGGCCGACAAGGGTGGGGCAGTGGTCATCCTTAACTATAAAGACTACAGGACAGAGATCTTGTCACAGCTTGCGGATGAGAACACGTATAGACCACTAACTGGTGACCCTACACAAATATTCAAGAAAAAGCTGGATGAATATGCTAAATTGGTATATGACCAGGGGTTCATTAATAGGGATACTTATCTCTATCTACTAGTGACATATCCCAGAACTCCGGTCCTATATACCCTCCCTAAAATACATAAGGGAATCTCTCCTCCACCGGGAAGACCAATCGTGTCCTCTATAGGCTCATTACAGCAACCTCTTGCTACGTTTGTAGATAAATTTCTACAGCCTATTGTATACCATACACCATCTTATTTGAGAGATTCTATGGCACTTCTTGAGATGCTACAAAATTTGGATGATTTGGACGAGGATATATGGCTAGTCACACTAGATGTGACTAGTCTATATACTGTAATCCCACATGAAGAAGGACTACAAGCTGTTTTTTTCCATCTCTGCAGACATCCCTATATTGGACCCCCTCCTGAGATCATACTTCAATTTCTAGAGTTTTGTCTGACTACCAATTTCTTCAGATTCGAACAATCTATTTACCTACAGAGGAAAGGGACGGCGATGGGGTCGAATATGGCCCCATCATATGCCAACTTGTTTATGGCCCATTTTGAAGAGTTTGGGACGACATTGTTTCAGGTCAAGAACATCCGATTTTTTAAGAGGTATATAGATGACCTGTTTCTCATTTGGTCTGGTACTTTGGAGGACCTGGAGACTTGGTATCAACAATTGAATGAGGCTAATGTAGCTCTGAAGTTCAAAATGGTGCATAGTAGAACACAAATCGATTTCCTGGATGTTAGATTATATAAAGGGAATGGGAAAATCCAGTCGACACTGTACAGAAAGGAAACTGACAGAAATTCCCTATTACATTACACCAGTTGCCATCCCCCGGCATTGAAGAGAGCATTGCCGAAATCGCAGTTGCTGAGAGTGAGTAGGAACAACTCAGAAATAAGTAACAGAGATCTACAATTGGAAGAGATGGTACAGCGGTTTAGAACAAGGAGTTATCCTTATAAATTGTTGAAGGAACAATGCGACAATATTTGCCAACTTCCAGATAGAGATCCTAAGATTGAGGATGGAAGAATGACATTTGTGACTACTTTTACAGGGGATAAGGGTCCCTTAATGGATATCTTAAACAAGCATTGGAAGATCATCAATACTGATAAATCCCTACCTCTGTATAACTCACAACCACCCAGGGTGGGTTACAGAAGGTCGAAGTCCTTACGGGACTTATTGATTAACACTGACCCTGTACAAAGCTACAAAACAGCTACATGGCTGGACATAAAAAAACCAGGTGTATTTCGATGTCTTGGCTGCACTACTTGTGGAGGATTGATAACTGGATCATGCTTCACTCATCCACACAAACGCAAAATGTACAAACACAGATTCCGCCTGACGTGTACTACTACACATATAGTGTACCTCTTACACTGTATCTGTGGACTATATTATGTAGGGAAGACTACAGATGACCTACGTACACGCATGGCAAATCATCGATCTGCTATTAAGACAGCGATTAAGAAAGGGGCATCGGAACAACCAGTAGCCAGACACTTTTTGGAAATGAAGCACACTGTTATGGATCTTAAATACACGATCATTGACCATGTACCGCCATTATCAAGAGGAGGAGATAGGAACCGTATGCTGCTACAAAGGGAAGCCAAATGGACATTTGAGTTGAATACTCTGGTCCCCTATGGACTGAATACTCAGTTGGACTGGCATGTGTTCTTATAAGTCTCTGCTGAAAATGGATGTCTCTGTTGAGAGTCCAGAATCATTCTAATTATTATTTTATTTTATTTTATTTCCATTTTTCTTTTTTGGTATGGCATATAGTTAATTAATAGAGTTTATTTAGCAACCCATGTTAGTTTTGACAAAATTGTCTTACCCTTATGCTTTAGTCCTATATTGTAATTACTGGGCCGTTTATTATAATTGGCCTTTGTTAGTATGTTGAGGTATTTATTACTGTTCTTGTATATATAGATGGTCTATTGCAGCTATGCTTTGGTTGCAGTATGTCATACCAATAAGTTTGTAGTTCTCATGTTGCCCTCCACATATGCCGCATTGAATGTGCTACATTGTTGATATAGGTTGCTATGGTAACCGCCGGGACATGTGTGGTACGGCACTAGGAACTGCACAACATTATCACAGGTTATTTTTCTATATTGTTTCTATTGCCCATTTTTTCTATTGCCCGATATTAGAATAGGATGTGTATTGCCTATGCTTGTTTATTTGTGCATTAGTTGTCTAAATGTATTCATTTTATTTTAGTCCCTGTTACGTTGCCACGGCGGATGACGTCACTCGCAGGGGAGGCGCATCTAACGTGGAGAGCGTAGTTCATTGTTTGTTTGGTGGTGGATATAACACAGCGTGGTGGTAAGTTTACATAGCCTTGTAAGTCTGAGGACGGGTTCTTTGTAGCCCGAAAACGTTCACGTAAATAAAAGTGACATATGGATATAAGACCTTTGGAGTGCTGCTTGTTTTGATGTATATATATATATATATATATATATATATATATATATACATACATACATACTGTACATATACATGCAGTCTATATATATATATATATATATATATATATATATATATATATATATATATAAACATACATGTTTATATGTGTATAGATGTACATACATATATATATACATATAAATACATGTTTATACATATATACATATGAATATATACTTTGGAGCCTTTTCCACTCCTATACCTGAAAACATGAACACATTTTTTAGTCAATTGTAATATTTAATAATGAGTTAAACTGTGTATGTACTGTAAATATTTTACATTACAATTTTCTTAACATAGGCGAAAATGTATGTATATAAATATATATATATATATATATATATATATATATATATATATATATATTACAAAAATAAATCAGATATATAGAAATATCTATTTACAATTAAATAGACCAGTTTCTTCTATGTGAAGAATTTTGGAATGTAAAATATACATAAATACCTTTGGGTTAGTGCTGTGGGTTGAACATGGAGTCACGTTAGAACGCCATCCATAAGTGTTAGGTTTTTTTCCAGTTTGAGAACTCCATTAAAGTCTAGGCGCTTACATACTTATTGGAGTGAAGGGACTGTCAATCACAGAGAGCAAGCAAGCTCTCTGTGATTTCTCTCCGCCACCTTCTTACATTGCGGGAAGCAGTGTTGAATCTCAACATATTCTATAATGGCATATTAACAACAGCATCATAATTATAAATTCACACTTTTAACATCAGCAATGCCATTATCTATC
Organism: Bombina bombina; assembly: GCF_027579735.1. Classification (NCBI taxonomy): domain Eukaryota; kingdom Metazoa; phylum Chordata; class Amphibia; order Anura; family Bombinatoridae; genus Bombina; species Bombina bombina. The sequence goes on along the minus strand of NC_069502.1, from coordinate 478,017,185 downwards.
TTTCAGATAAAAAACACAAATGGGTACTTTTTTATTCAAGCCCCCAGGTGCCAGAGATTGTAATCTATAAATCCATTCAGCCTCAAGGCATAATAGCCACTTCTTCTCCTCATGGATGTCTCTTAACTTAATCAATAGGCATACAACAAAGGTCAGCTATCACATGCCTGGCTTCCACAAAGTGGTGTGCCACTGGATTTTCACTAGAGCCCATTTTTTAATGCCTGCCAGATAGTAGATTTATGATTTGAAACCCTATCCTTTAAGGGGTGCTCTGTTTTCCCCACAAACACCAGGCCACATGGACACTTCATAATGTAAACAAAGATTGTTGAAGAGCATATCAATCTATTCCTCAAATTAATCATTTTGCCAGTTTGAGGGGGGCCAAATGATTCTCCAGTAATCAAACTATTGCATGTCACACAACCATCTGTATGATAGCAGCCAGGTTTATAATCCCAAATCTTCTTTGACGACCAGCAAATCCTTAAGACTTTTTCCACATTGGAATCTTATTATTGGGTGATCCCCCATGCACTTACTCAATGAAGGATCACTTCCTAAAATGTCCCAATGTCTATAACTAAAAATTGGGACATTTTATGCAGTGGTCACTTTAGGTTTTTGATTGTAGTATTTGGCGGATTTGCCATAACTGCAAAGAAATTAAGATATTGATTATGTTTTTGTATGTTGGTTACTGTAGATGTACCCTTGACAAAGGTCTGATTCTCAGATCGAAACATTGGAATAAATATGAGCATATAAATAAAGATGCAATGAATGAATATAAAGCGGTGGTGCTGGAATTGAATACATTATATATATATATATATATATATATATATGTACAAACATATATATATATATATATACTGTATATATATATATATATATATACTGTAAATATATAATTTTTTTCTCATATGGTAGCAGCCACTAGTTTCTATATATAAATGTAATATAAAAGATTTCAGTAACACATCATTTTTATTCCGTTTGTTATATATACAGTAAATACATGTTTATACGTTGGAACATCATTGCGATGTAACAAATTGCTTGAGGAAGGGGTGAGAACCCTGAAATGTCCGCTACCATTGCATCTACCTACTATAACCCCACCCACATAACAGACATATGCTTGCTTGCAAATATTTCATGACATGTAGCATTTACAGGGACATGAGACCCAACTTTCTAATTTACTGCTATTATCTAATTTGCTTCATTTTTTTATATAATTTGCTGAAAAGCATATATAGATAGACTCATTAGCTGCTGATTGGTGGCTGCACATAGATGCCTTGTGTGATTGGCTCACCAATGTGCATTGCTATTTCTTCAACAAAGAATATCTAAAGAATGAAACAAATTAGATAATAGAAGTAAATTGGAATGTTGTTTAAAATTGTATTCTCTACCTGAATCATGAAATAACATTTTTGGGTTAAATATCCCTTTAACACACAATATTCCAAGTTCCCATGAAGGATCTTTTTCTCGGTGAAGCACAAATCATGCCTTTATCTTTTTTTTAAAAAGAAGAACATTTTTTACATGGTAAGGGAGTGAAATTATCTTTCAACTAGTTTCATGCTTGTGCTGCGTATATACAAAGAATGTTTTTTGGTTATTTCAGTGTTTTAATCAGTTTTTTTAGTATATGTGAAGTATGTTAACAAACATTCTAATTCATAGGAATTAGATTAAAAAAAGAGATCAGTGACGTTTTATATTACTTTTAGAGAGAGAACCTGCTGGGTTAGCTTCAGCAGTAATTTCACAGTGAAGATAAAAAATGTGCTTTCAGTTATTTCAACTCACAAGAAAACAGGGGAATTTTAAAGACTGCGAAATAACTAAATAGGACATTGGCCTAGAGTCTAATAATTTAGACATTTGCAGTGTGAAACCTTTAAAATAAATTCAGATTTTGTTTTGCTTCCTTACCAGTGATATTTATTTATTAGACGTATGTCTGCTCAGATTTGTAAGCCCACAAGAATTACTTATGCAGTACATAAACAACATATTTATTTCCTACATTAATTTCAAGTAAACAAATGAAAAACTATGAGACTTTTTAAAGACTTGTTTATAGAAAGTCAACTAGCAATTGATCTGGCACCAAAATTTAAGTTGAAATGTAAGGTCAAAATAAATATACTGCAAAAAACAGTGGGCTTGTTTCCATTGAGCCGAAATTAGGTTTGCGTACACTCGCAAACCGATAAATATGCTGTTGGTAGCAATATCGTTTACCGACTGCTTTCAATGGCCCCTTATACCTCAATTTCGTCAACCGGACTCTGTCTGACGAAAACATTTTTGTGTCCCATAGAAAGTATCAGAAGCCGCTAATCTATAAATAACACCAAGTGTCCAATGACTGAGCAAACCTTACACCCAGCTCAACTAGGTGTTAAATAGGAAAAAGGAGCTTTTTAAGACCTTTTTCCCATTGAAATATATCCCGCCTCCCAAAAATAAACCTGACACGTCAAAAACCCTTTATTCGACCATCCCCCTACATCTCAACTAACAATAAAATGTATAAACCACTAAACCATCATCCACCACATCGCAATCTACTTTTCTAAACTCTTAACTCCTAAACCGCCATCCCCCCACAATGCAAAGTATTAATCTAATCACTAATCCCCCTAACCTAACACCCCATAAATTAACTCCCATTACATAAGATAAAAAAGATTATTAAACTAATAAATTAATTAATACCAAAATTAAAAATCCTAATCTAAAATTAAAATCAAATATCCTAACATTAAATAAAAAATAAAACCTATTTTTTTTTCTTTAACAGTTTTTATTGAGGTTATTTAGTATATACACAGTAGTGAGGTTACAATGTAATCATTGGCATAAGCATATGTCTAAACAAAAGTATCTGAGTGTGTTATGTCTTATATTAAAGACTTTGTTAATAAGATTCTGTAACTTGATATGAAAATAAAGGTTGTGTTGCTCTTTTATGATCTAAGCAGAAAATGAAGGTTTGAATTATCTGCATAGGCAATGTGAGCAAATTATTATGAAATCTTATTACAGACCATAAGTAAATATTCAGATTGGAGTTAAAATCTGTATAGGTAGAATGCTTGTGCAGTAATACATATGATAATCTCAGGTTCAGAGAAAAGGCTTAAGGTATTCCACTTCCTGTCTTCACACACACACACACTCAAACTAAAATATATACAATTCCAGTCAAATCACACAATCCAAGAAATTCAGTATATGTAAGGTAAATCTTTGAGTAAGAATTATAGCAAGCTGAGATACGATACTGAGTTTGGTAACAGGTACTGCTGTATGAGAGATAATGAAAGTTCAAAGCAGGTACGGTCACATGAATTAAATATGCGTAATTGACAAAAGTAAGTATGACAAGCATAAGCATATAGTTGTTCCCAGTTGTTAACTTGTGTAGTATACGATACCCAACCACTTTAAAGAGGAGCTCTGAAAGATCACAGCCGTTAGCGGTCAGAGGCTGTGTGTGTGTGCGGCTTAGTTCCGGGACACGGAGAAAGAAGATCTGGCAGCGTAGTGATAAGGTTCAAAAATAGAAAGTTCAAAAAGGACTGTAGTTGAATCCAATGAATCTTTAGAGGTACAAGTATTGAACTTGTCGAGGTATGACCTGAAGGATGAAAACTAGAAGCTAACAAGTGTTAGCAAACAATACACTTCAATTTTCAGGCAAGGAATGATAGTAGATTGCCGCCTTATAAAGGGAGGAGAATAAGCTGGGAGGGGATAGCCCTTAAAGGGATATCACAGTTCCCCCTCTCAAGGAACCACCCCCGAGGACCCCAAAGAAGGTCTCCCAGGATAACGTAAGTGAAAGTTTCTCACCAATCGGGGAGCATGAATGTCAGTAGAGAGTTGCCAGGAATTATCCTCGGATCCGTAACCCTTCCATTTAACCAAATACTCCAGACGACGCCGTCGCAATCTAGAGTCCAGAATAGACTCAACTTCAAATTCTTCCTGATTGTTAACAAGAATAGGTGATGGATGAGACTGACCATGAGTAGTAGGGTCAGCGGTATAAGGTTTCAAAAGCGATACATGAAATGTAGGATGGATTTTATAAGATTCAGGTAATAGTAACCTAACAGCGTTAGGATTAACAATTTTGTCAATAGAAAAGGGTCCAATAAATTGATTAGCTAACTTTTTACAAGGAACTTGTAATTTGAGATTTCTTACAGACAATAAAACTTGATCCCCTATTTGATATGGTGGACTTGGTCGGTGATGTTGATCATAGTAACGCTTTTGATAATTTTTAGCGTTTGATAAATGAGATTTTAGAATGTCTAACCTTTCCTGAAGGTTATTTGTAAATTCTTTAGCATAAGGTGAACTAACCTCAGTCTTTGTAACAGATATGGTGTTTGGGTTATACCCATAAGTGGCAAAAAAGGGTGTCATCTTAATGGAAGCTGAAAGAGAATTGTTGTACGAGAATTCTGCCATTGGAAGATAAGTTATCCAATCATCTTGTAAGTGGGTGATGAAACATCTTAGGTATTGTTCTAATGTTTGATTTACTCTTTCAGTTAAGCCATTGGTCTGTGGGTGGAATGCTGTGGAATATCTAGAGTCAACTTTAATTAGTTTGCATAAAGATTTCCAGAAAGAAGAGGTAAACTGTGTCCCTCTGTCAGTGATGATTATATCGGGTAACCCATGTAATTTTACTATATAATCCAAAAATGTTTTAGCAGTAATTAATGCTGAAGGTAAACCTTTCAAAGGTATGAAATGTGCAAGACGTGTTAAATGATCAATTACCACTAAAATTGTAGTAAAATGTTGTGAGTTAGGGAGGTCGACAATAAAATCCATGGAAATGGTACTCCATGGCTTATCTGGAATTGGCAGAGGTGTTAAGAGGCCTATAGGTTTTTTATGTTCAATCTTATTTCTTGCACACACGTCACAATTAGATACATAATTGTAAATTGTGTGATTCATTTCTGGCCACCAGAAAGTTCTTCTGGTTATTTCAATGGTTTTTTGAATACCAGGATGACCAGATAGGGTACCATCATGGGTTTGTTTTAAGATGGAGCTTCTGAGTGTTTGGGGTATAAATAGTTGAGAGTTATGATAATATAATCCAGTCTTAGTATCCTTGTTACAGGACGGGGGGATCTCAATGCTATTTTTTAAGACCTCACTTATTTCCCTTTCTAGAGTTGTCAGAACTCCTATGAATCTTTCTTCAGGTATTATAGAATCATGTTTTATATAATGGTTATTGTCATATATCCTGGATAAGGCATCTGCCTTTGTATTTAAATTACCAGGTTTGTAGCTAATAAGAAAATTAAATCGGTCTAAGAATATAGACCAGCGGGCTTGTCTTGAAGTAAGAGTCTTGCTCATCTTTAGATATTCAAGATTTTTGTGGTCTGTGTAAATGATAAATGGGAGACTAGATCCTTCAAGTAGATGTCTCCATTGTTCTAAGGAACATTTTATTGCAAGGAGTTCTTTATCTCCTATACTATAGTTGTTTTCGGCTTGAGTCAACATCCTTGAGTAGAAAGCAATAGGATGAGTCTCTGTATTTTCTTTATTCCTCTGTGAAAGAATAGCTCCTATTCCAGTATTAGAGGCATCGACTTCGAGTATAAACTGAGATTCAAAATCTGGGATTGCAAGCACTGGAGCTGTGGTAAATTGTTTCTTTAGGGAATCAAAAGATAACTGTGCTTCATCTGTCCATTTATATTTTTGTTTTTTACTAGTTAGTGTTGTAAGTGGTTTAACAATAGTTGAGAAATTATTTATAAACTTTCGGTAAAAATTTGAGAAACCGATGAATCTTTGTAAAGCCTTGACAGTAGTTGGAACTGGCCAATTAAGTATAGAAGTTACCTTTTCTGGGTCCATTTGTATCTTATTAGGTGTAATGATATAACCTAAAAATTTTATCTCCTGAACATGGAAAGAACATTTTTCCATCTTAGCATACAACTTATGTTCCTTTAACCTAGTGAGCACCCAGCGTACATGTTTTACATGCTCTTCCAAATTTTTAGAATAAATGAGTATGTCATCTAAGTAAATTATAACGCATACATCAGTTAGATCACGGAAGATTTCATTAATGAAATGTTGGAAGGTTGCTGGTGCGTTGCTTAACCCAAATGGCATTACATTGTATTGATAAAGGCCATATCTTGTTCGGAAAGCAGTTTTCCATTCGTCACCTTGTTTGATTCTTATAAGATTATAAGCCCCTTTTAAATCTAGTTTGGAATAAATGGTAGCTCCATGTAGCCGTTCAAGGAGTTCCGGTATTAGTGGTAGGGGGTATCTATTTTTTATCGTTATGTTGTTTAGAGCTCTATAATCTATGATGGGTCGTATAGTACCATCCTTGTTTCTAACGAGAAACATACCTGCTGCTGCAGGAGAGGTAGAATGAGAGATGAACCCTTTACGTAGGTTCTCATCTAGATATGATCTTACGAAAGTTAATTCGTTTTGAGAAAGGGGGTATATCTTTCCATGAGGTATCTGACTGCCAGGTATTAAATCAATTGGGCAGTCAAATTCCCTATGTGGAGGTAGACTCTCTGCCTCTTTCATGTCGAAAACCTCTGCCAGATCCTGATAAGGTCTGGGTAGAGCATTCTCCAATGAAGCTAAAGTACAATGTGGATAGCATGTCTTTAAACAGTATGGAGAGTTTAGTTTTAATTCGTTCACCTTCCAGTCAATGCTGGGATTATGCTTTTGTAGCCATATGTAACCAAGAATAAAAGTGTGTAATGAAATGGGAATTAGATCAAATGTTTTATACTCAGTGTGCCCATCTTTTGTGGTTATGAGTAGTGGAATAGTATGATGGGTGATGGGTCCATGTTGTGTAAGTGAACCATCTATCAATTTAACAAATACAGGTTTTGCCTTACACACAATTGGAATTTTATTATTTTTAACAAAAGTTGTATCAATATAGTTTCCTGATGCCCCTGAATCAATCAAGGCTTTGGATTGGATGTTTTTCTGATCCCACTGTAATGAGAAAGATAAAGTCATTTGGGTATCTAATGTTAAATTGTATAATTGAATCTTTTGAAAATGCTTACCCTTCTTTTGTTTGAGAAGTATAGGGCATGTCGCAACTGTATGCTCCTTGTGAGCGCAATAGAGACACAATTTCTCTAGTCTTCTCCTGGATTTCTCCTCTGGAGTGAGAGGGCCTTTGATGACTCCTATTTCCATGGGAGTACTGGAGACAGAAGGTTTTTCATATGAAGGAGAGTAGACAGGGTATCTTTTAGGTGTGGTCTCATATCCGGCTCTTTCTGCTTTTCTTTCGCAGAGTCTGCGGTCCAACGTAGTACTCAGCTTTATAAGTGCTGAAAGAGTATTAGGGATCTCTAAACGTGAGAGTTCATCCTTTCATCCTTCCGAAAGTCCCAGACGAAATTGATTTCTGAGGCTGATTTCGTTCCATTGTGAATCATTAGACCACATCTGAAATTCAGTTATGTATTCCTCAACCGTGCGTTTCCCCTGTTTTAGTGAGCATAGCTTGGTTTCTGCAGTAATCTGTGTGTTTAAATCTTCATATAAGTTTGCCATAGCAAAAAAGAAATCCTGTAAGGAGTCTAAAATGGGATTGTTATTTTCAAAAAACCTGTTAGCCCAAGTTCTGGGTTCTCCTTGTAAAAAAGAGATAGTTGTACACACTTTAATTCTTTCTGAATGGTATGTGCGGGGCCTTAAGGAAAAAAGCAGATGACATGCATTTTTAAAATCCCTAAACTCATTACGTTTTCCAGAAAATGGTTGTGGATATTGAATATGAGGTTCTGGATGTTCTGTGGTTTTTGTAGGAAAGCATTCTTTTATTAAAGCTTTTAGTGCGACCATTTCAGCTTGTACTTCCGTTAAACCTTTATTTAAATAATCAAGTTTTTGGTAGACATTGGTTAATTCAGTTTTTACCTCCTGAGGATTCATTTTGTAGGTAATACAGAATTATACCTTATGACTACTTTCTATGTTGTTTTTAAAGGCCTGAAAATTATGTTATGTCTTATATTAAAGACTTTGTTAATAAGATTCTGTAACTTGATATGAAAATAAAGGTTGTGTTGCTCTTTTATGATCTAAGCAGAAAATGAAGGTTTGAATTATCTGCATAGGCAATGTGAGCAAATTATTATGAAATCTTATTACAGACCATAAGTAAATATTCAGATTGGAGTTAAAATCTGTATAGGTAGAATGCTTGTGCAGTAATACATATGATAATCTCAGGTTCAGAGAAAAGGCTTAAGGTATTCCACTTCCTGTCTTCACGCACACACACACACACACACTCAAACTAAAATATATACAATTCCAGTCAAATCACACAATCCAAGAAATTCAGTATATGTAAGGTAAATCTTTGAGTAAGAATTATAGCAAGCTGAGATACGATACTGAGTTTGGTAACAGGTACTGCTGTATGAGAGATAATGAAAGTTCAAAGCAGGTACGGTCACATGAATTAAATATGCGTATTGACAAAAGTAAGTATGACAAGCATAAGCATATAGTTGTTCCCAGTTGTTAACTTGTGTAGTATACGATACCCAACCACTTTGAAGAGGAGCTCTGAAAGATCACAGCCGTTAGCGGTCAGAGGCTGTGTGTGTGTGCGGCTTAGTTCCGGGACGCGGAGAAAGAAGATCCGGCAGCGTAGTGATAAGGTTCAAAAATAGAAAGTTCAAAAAGGACTGTAGTTGAATCCAATGAATCTTTAGAGGTACAAGTATTGAACTTGTCGAGGTATGACCTGAAGGATGAAAACTAGAAGCTAACAAGTGTTAGCAAACAATACACTTCAATTTTCAGGCAAGGAATGATAGTAGATTGCCGCCTTATAAAGGGAGGAGAATAAGCTGGGAGGGGATAGCCCTTAAAGGGATATCACAGAGTGATATGACATATTATCAATACACAATTTATACATTATGGATATAACACAATGACATAAAATGCAAATATAATCCTTGAAAAACAAAATGAACCCATGAACTCTCCATCAAACCTCTTTTTATATATACAGGTAGCCCTCAGTTTACGCCGGGGTTAGGTTCCAGAAGGAATGGTTGTAAATCAAAACCGTTGTAAATTGAAACCCAGTTTATAATTAGTGATGTCGCGAACCTAAAATTTTCGGTTCGCGAACGGTGGACTCGAACTTCCGGTATTGTTCGCGAACGCGCGAACCGCGCGAACCGCCATTGAATTCAATAGGCAGGCGAACTTAAAAACCTACAAGGACTCTTTCTGGCCACAATAGTGATGGAAAAGTTGTTTCAAGGGTACTAACACCTGGACTGTCGCATGCTGGAGGGCGATCCCTGGCAAAACTCCCATGGAAAATTACATAGTTTATGCAGAGTCTGCATTTAAGCCATAATGGGTCTAAATCAACAAACATTCCCAAAGTGGCTGTCTCAAAACATCCCGGACAGAAGATAGATTGATAGATAGGATAGATAGATATACATAGATTGATAGTTAGATAGAATCGATAGAAGAGAAATAGATAGATTTGTTAGATGTATAATTACCCTAATAAATTCTAATAATCAAACATGCGTTCTTGGACCCAACTAGCTTGTGTTAATTAGTACTTTTCTTAGCACTTTAATCCCTGTCCCCCCCCCCCTATCGGGGGTGTTCTATATGGCCTGCCAGATTACCCTGAAAAATTATAATAATAAGACATGATATGATTGCTGACAACAATTGGCTAGGTGGGGGCCTGGCTCACAGCAGGCTGCAAGGCAGGAGGAAAGTGCTATTCAATGGCACCAGCAAACTGAGGATTCAAATCAAAGCAACTATTACCAAAAATTTTAATTTTTAATTATTAGAATACTGTCACAACAAATATGATTGTTGTAAATATTTTTTAAGTAGGCCTGGCACACAAGCTTGGATGGCTGTAGAAAAGTGCAATTCTAGGGCACGAGCAAACTGAGGATTAAGATCAACACTAAAAATTTTTTTTATTTAAATTAATAACTATACTGTCTGTGACAACAATTATGATTGGTGTAAATAGTTGGCTAGACGGCCTGGCACAAAAGGCTGGCAGTGGCAGGCAGGAGGTAAATGAAATTCAATGGCACTAGGAGACTGAATATTTGCAGTCCAAAAAATTATGATTTTATTTTTTTTAATTACTGTTACAAGAATTGTGATTGGTGCCACTAATTGGCTACTTGGGCCTGGCAGACAGGCTGGCAGATATGAGTCGTGGATGGTAGGTAGGGCAGCAATTTAACACAGTATGCTGTGTAAGTGACAAAAACACAGGACTGATAGAAAATTAAGTTACATTACACTAGCAAAATATTTTAAAATTTTAGATTTTTATATTAAAATTATGTTAAGAAGTGCAATGCACATATGACTCTATGAGTGGTCGCACTGGCTGGCTGCTACGTAGGGCAGCAATTATAACACAAGTATGCTGTGTAAGTCAGATAGACAGTTAGACACAGGCCTGATAGAAAATACAATTAGATTACACTAGCATAATGATTTAAAGACTTTTTTTTGGAAATTTTAAGAAAAAGGTTAAGCACATACATTTGAGTCGTGGCTGATAGCCTTGGAAGTGCAGCTATTAAAAACAGTAGGCTCTGTAAGTCGGATACACACACGCCTGATAGAAAATACTATTAGATTACACTAGAAAAATGATTGAAATTATTTTTTTGGGGGGGAAATTAAAAAAAGGTTAAACACATATGAGTCGTGGCTCATAGACTAGGGAGGGCAGCAAGTAAACACAGTAGGCTCTCTATGTCAGCAAAACACACAGGCCGGATAGAAAATTATATTAGATTACACTAGCAAACAAATTTAAACTTTTTTTTTTTTTATATTAAAATTAAGGTGAAGGAGAATAGATATGAGTGCTGGGTGGCTGCCTGGCACAGACCAATTAACCAAAAGACTGAAAAAATGAGGTATATTAATGCTGAGTGAGCCTGACAGACACAGGCATGATAGAAAATGTAATTAGATTACACTAGAAAAAAATTTTTTGTGTTTTTTTTTTTTAAATTAAAAATAATGTTATAAACGGATATTAACACTGGTGGCTGCTGGCTGGCACAGAGCAATGAACCAGAGTATATGCTGTGTGACACTGGCCTGATAGAAAATTAAAAAAAATTAGACTAGAAAAATAATTATATTTTTGGGTTAGTTAAATTTAAACTAATGTTGTTAGGGAGATATCAGTGGTGGCAGTAGTCACAGCATATGCTGTGAGCCTTAAACACACAGCTGAAAGCCAGGCAAATGCTAATAAAAAGAAAAAAAAAAAGAAACAAAATATAGCCCTAAAAAGGGCTTTTTGGGGTGCTGTGCTTGCAGCAGAGATGAGTGGAGTCCTTCTGGACTGTAAATACACTAGCCTAGCTATGTTTTTCCTATTAATGTCAGGAGCAAAAACACAACACGTCCTCTCATTAAGAAAGCAAGGTCGTTATGAGTCTAAAATGGCGGATTCCGAGTAGCTGGGAGTGTCTGTGAGGGAGTGTCTGATGTTGATTGGCTCTAATGTGTCAGGTGGCTGTGACATAAAGGGTCAAAGTTTCCACAATGATGACACATAGGGGCGGATCGAACATCGCCATGTGTTCGCCCACAAACGTGAACGCGAACAAGCTATGTTCCCTGTGAACCGTTCGCGGGCGAACAGTTCGGGACATCACTATTTATAATGTAAGTCAATGGGAAGTGAGGGAGTTAGGTTCCAGGCCCCTCTCAAAATTGACATAAGTAACACCTAATACATTATTTTTAAAGCTTTGAAATGAAGACTTTAAATATGAAACAGCATTATTAACCTAATAAAATAGATTGTATCATCATCAAACTAAGTTTAATTAACAAAAACATTTGCTAAACCGCACCTAATGAAATTATCACACAACCACAGACTGTATCATCAATCTAAGTTTAATTAAGAAAAACAAAATAATCACACAACAGACTGTATCATCATCAAACTAAGTTTAATGAACAAAAACGTATTTTACTTGCATTTTTCTGCAGCTAAGGGAAGTGGCTACTAGATCTTGTTCCTTAAAAAACAGCTCCATTGCTCAGGTCTGGTTATACACTGATCAGCCTGCCTGTGTTTAATCACACAACAAACTGTATCATCATCAAACTAAGTTTAATGAACAAAAACATTTTTTACTTGCCTTTTTCTGCAAACAGTTCTCTGCATTGAGTCTGCAGCTAAGGGAAGTGGCTGCTAGATCTTGTTCATTTGAAAGCTGATCCATTGATCGTGTCTCGCTTGCTTTTCTTTGCATGTGTTTGCTGCAACACAAGCGGACATCTCCACCTACTGGCTATTTTAATGTATGCATGTGCTAATGTTTTCAATAGCAGTCAATGCTTTTCAATAGCAAAAAAAAGGGCGTTATTCTGAAACGTCGCAAATTGAACCGTCGTAAACCGAGGGCCACCTGTATTTGGACGCCATTAATAAGGCAATGTAGACTTATCAAGTACCCGTGATGTAAAAATAAAAATAAACTATATAAAATTGCCTCGCAAATAGTAGATGACAGTCCTATTTGGACTTCTAATGCTATTATGTAGTGGTTCGAGGATATAGTAGGGGTTATATAACAAATTGGGCTATATAGGGTCACTCTTGGACCCTTAGTAGTATGATACATGATCGTGGCACAGCTGGAATACGGGAGACCAAAGTAACAAGACAGCCGCATGCCACGAATAAGTACGAGTTTAGATACCAGTACGTGTGTATCAATATAGTTAATAATATTATAAGATGAAATTTCTCTAGGATTTATTTTCCTTTGCTCATGAAGTGAGCTCAAAGGTGTAAGGGGGAAGGGAAAGAGGGAGTGGGGGTACGGAGCCAAAAGACAAACATTGGAGGCTGGGTTAACAAAAAGAATATATAGCATTGCAGGAAGGAATAAAAGTTAGGCATGCAATCTTAACTACATACAATACTCAATTAGTTATATCACCCCTCCAGGGCTTTATTGATATTAAGCTGATGTGGGAAGGGATATAAGTTGTATCTCCCCTCTAGGATAGTTGTCACCACTGGACAGGACAGAAAAAGGGTATTGGATATGACCCACTCTGACAGACAGAGTGGGAAAGGGTGAGGGGCGATACCACTCCCATCCTAAAAATTAATTTATATAGAAAATCTAAGATTACATAAAATAAAAAAATCTAAAATCAGAAAAAATCAAAAAATCAAAGATAACATAAAATATAAACTAAATTATCCAGAATAATAAAATGTAAACCTAATCTAATACCCCTATAAAAATAAAAAAGACACCCCAAAATGAAAACACCCCTAATCTAATACTAAACTACCAATTTTGTTTATTTTTTTTATGTAATCTCAGATTTTTTTTTATTTTTTGTGATTTTATTTTTTTTAATATTATGTAATCTTAGATTTTCTATTTAAATAAAAAAAATTATGTAATGTTAGGATATTTGATTTTAATTTTAGATTAGGATTTTTAGTTTTGGTATTAATTAATTTATTAGTTTAATAGTCTTTTTTATTTTATGTAATGGGGGTTAAATTAGAGGTTTTAGGTTAGGGGTCTTAGTGATTAGATTAATACTTTGCATTTTGGGGGATGGAGCTTTGGGAGTTAATAGTTTAAATAGTTAGATTGCGTTGTGGGGGGATGACGGATTAGGGGTTACTAGTTTAAATAGGTAGATTGCATTGTGGGGGAATGGTGCATTACGGATTAATAGTTTAAAAAGGTACTTTGCGATGTGGGGGATGGCGGTTTAGTGGTTTATACATTTCATTTTTAATTGTGATGTAGGGGATGGTGGTTTAGTGATTTATACATTTGATTGTTAGTTGTGATGCGGGGGATGGTGGTTTAGGGGTTAATAACCTTATCAGATACTTTGCAACATGGGAGTTGGCAGATTAGGGGTTTATACATTTATTAGTTATTGCGGTGGGGGGATTGCGGTTGAGTGGTAGATATTTTGCATGCGTTAGGTGTTTACTATTATCATAACAGCGAGAGACAGGTAAAATATACACTTGTATGCGGTACCGTATATGTGATTGAGTGTAAGTGTAGTGTAAGGTTGGGTTACCATAGTAACCAATTTATTTTCAAGAAATCCGGCATTGGGTGGAAGCATTAACACATTGCTAATTTACACCTACACGAAAAGGGCGACTGAACACAATGCACTTAATATTTTAATGGAAACTTCGTACTAAAATGTAGCCGTAAATTACTTTTAACGGTCGGCAACTTTGGTAGCTTACGGCTCAATTTTTAATGGCTCAGTGGAAATGAGTACAGTGTCAGACATGTTATTCCCAATTGACTTTATCTTAACCAGTCATATATTATTTATTATCAGGTATTTGTACAGATTCTGCAGCACTAAATATATACAGGTAGCCCTCAGTTTACGCCGGGATTAGGTTCCAGAAGGAATGGTTGTAAATCGAAACCATTGTTAATTGAAACCCATAATGTAAGTCAATGGGAAGTGGGGGAGTTAGGTTCCAGGCCCCTCTCAAAATTGTCATAAGTAACACCTAATACATTGTTTTTAAAGCTTTGAAATAAAGACTTTAAATGCTAGACAGCATTATAAACCTAATAAAATAATCACACAACACAGAATATATAATTAAACTAAGTTAAATGAACAAAAACATTTGCTAAACAGCATTTTAAACCTAATAAAATAATCACACAACACAGACTTCACTTGCATTTTTCTGCAAACAGTTCTTTCTATGCATTCCTATCTGGACTGATTTATAGACAGGAATATCTTGTTCCTTTGAAATCTGCTTGATAGCTCAGGTCTGGTTAAACTGATTAATTTCAGCTTGCTTGGCTTTGCTGCAACACACTAGCGGACAGCTCCACCTACTGGCTATTTTAATAAATGCACTGCTTCTCAATGCTTTTCAATAGCAGTCACATGACTGGAAAAAAAGGTTGTTGTTCTGAAACGGTGTAAATTGAACCATTGTAAAACGAGGGCCATCTGTATATAGATATATATGAGAGACAATTAGTTCCCTTATCTATTATATGTTCCAAATGTGAATATTAACCTGTTTATAGTTGCTTTCTCCAATACAGGCTTTGTCTAATTTTATCAAATGTTCTAAAAATATATATAGACATTTGAATAGCATATGGCAGCAAACAAAAAGCAACCAGAATGTTGTGGGGAAAAAAAGATTAATTATTGATAATGATTACCTTACATGCTTAATAGGAGTTTCCCTGCATTTCATAGCAAGCTTGGTTGAAGCCATGTAGAATTAATCCTTTCTTATCACCTTGTATTAATTTTTTATTAATGTTTTAAATATCTAAACTGCCTAAACACTTAATTGCAATCATGAACACATTTTCTGATAATTGTATTATATCTCTAAATCTTTACAGCTTTAAAACTTAAAAGTATTTTCAGTAGTTTCAGTTTTCAAAACTTTATTGAAAAGTTATAACAAAAAGAAACTAGAGAATGAATCTTTAAATATCATAACAGTGTACTATGTCAATCTCACATGGTAGCAAAAGAGTAAGGCAATATACGATAGGTGCAAAGTCTCACAAAGATTCAATATATTCATCCCATAAAAACTTATAAGAGTTGAAATGATCTTGTCGACATATTAAATAATAGCAGTATGCTTCTAATAAATGTACCAGAGTAAATAAATTCCCCTAGTCTTCAAAGGAAGGTAGTTCTACCCTCTTCCATAATTTTAGGTGTTAGCTGCCTGCCACAATTTAACATTATACACAGGAGTTTATTGTGCAGTCTAGATGTGATGTTAGGGGTATATTAAATAGGCACAGTAAGGTATCTAAATACAATTGAAAGTGTGTTTTAAGCACTGCTACAACTATTTTCTAATTTCATTTAAATTTTGTTCTAATGGACAAAAAATTGCTAAAATAATTTTTGCCCCTTTTCAGTGTGAAATATGAAACATGGTCAATATCTGCACAAAATATTTAGCTCGGATAATGACCATATGTCATCATTCAAGGGGTACTTTCGGAGCTCATTGTGCCCCCCAGCATTTATCCTGCATCCCTGGTGGTCTAGGGAATCTGGGTATGCCAGGGACCTCATAACACATGTGTATGGCAAGCACTAGAAACCTGAAGGTGCTGAGAAGGACATTAGATTAGATGGAGAGTTTGGTATTTAGCGTATGTAATATATATATATATATAATGTATACACCATTATAAAAGACGCCTTAATATAAAGTCACTGTCACTCTTAAAAATAGCTACTATATATGCTGTAATAGCCAGGGGAATATTGTGGTAGTAGTGATTATCTGGTGTGAATAAATGTCAATTTATTTGCATAGAGGCTCATGAAAGACCCTATAACTATACTGAAAGGCTCTTATTTATATGAGGATTACCCCTTTTTTATACTGTAGTTTAGGGGGAAAAACATACACCCTTTTATAACTTTGTTTATTAAAACTTTAATTAAAATTGCATTTTTCACACTTTTTGTTGCAGGTTTCTTACATGTCATCAGTGGTGGAACTACCAGGGTTGAAAACGTTGCAGGTGTGACCAGGCCCTGGAGGTTCACCACTCAGGGGAGGCCCAGCAGTTGTGACCGGGCCCTGGAGTTCTGTCACTTATGGGAAAGCCGAGGATGTGGGGAGGGTCCAGGACAGGAGCGGGGGCCCAGGATGCAGGCAGGGGGGGCTTTTGACATACAGAAAGTTTGGTTGGCCCAGTGTGGTAAAGTGTTTAAACTTTTAATATGACGGGGAAAAAAAGTCTTCGACTGCAACTTGCTTGGGTTGATTTTTTTATATATATATATATATCAATCCTGTGATAAATGCACTCACTTGAATGATTCACATCTACCGCGATTCAAAAAGTAAACATGCAGCAGTGTAGGGGGATAGACACTGTACAGATTTTTCAGAGTATGAATAAGAATAACACTTCACTTTTATTTCAAAGATTAAAATCCATAGTTCCAAATGTTTCAGTGTCTATACTGACACCTTTCTCAAAGAAAACAATCCAACATAGAAGACCGTTGCCATTGCTGTGTATTTATGTATGTATGCATGCATGTTTGCACATACATATTTTCACACATAAACACATGTATACACACACAGGTTATACTGATTAATGAATCTGCAAGCAAGCAAGGAAATCAGTTGACTGTTATTTTAAGTGGAGTTCCCTTGTGTCACCTCCCGATAAAAAATGTGTTTTAATGTGGGGACAAATAGAAATTGTTTGAAACATTGTTGCCGAAGTGATTAAATACTGCAATATACAACATATTTTTCCTTCTCATTCCTATATAAATTTAGATAGCCTTCACTTAACATTTCCGTACAGAAAAGATTGTTGTCATTTATTGGTATACATTGTGCAAATGTTGTTGTTTTTTTACAGAGTCCATTTAAGTCCTCAACAGATGAAAGCAAACTTTATTTTTTTGGTTTTGAATTTCTTTTAAATTGTAAAAATATTACACTACTTTAAAGAACACAAATATTCCACTACCACTAGTCTAGACATTGGCATCTACTTATCAATCTATCAACTTACTTGCATTCGATGGCACCAATATGCTCGCCTAAGTTCACCTAACATCGCTTCCGCGGACCTGAATACGTAATCCAAAATGATCAAAATAGCTGTCAAAAAGTCGCGCAGCAAGTATGGGCGATGAGCAGCGGACTGTTGTTCACAGTCATCGATCTTGCTGCTCTTCAGCTTTTTCACAGCTTTATTGGTACCCTGTCACTAAACACCCACACTATACTATACTGTTTACCCCCTATCCCGCCGCTCCCAGAGCCAACCGCAACTCTAATAAATATATTAACCCCTAAACTTCCGCTCATGGACCCCGCCGCAACTAAATAAAGTGTTTAACCCCTAAACCGCCGCTCCCGGAGCCCACCACCACTCTAATAAACGTATTAACCCCTACCCTGCCACTCTCAGAGCCCACTGACACCTACATTATGTTATTAACCCCTAATCTGCTGCCCCCTACACCGCCTCCACCTACATCATACTTATTAACCCCTAATCTGCCCCCCCATACACCGCCGCCACATACATCATACTTATTAACCCCTAATCTGCCCCCCTACACCACCGCCACCTACATTATACTTATTAACCCCTAATCTGCTGCCCCTACACCGCCGCCACCTACATTATACTTATTAACCCCTAATCTGCTGTTCCCAATGGCGCCACCACTATATTACATTTATTAACCCCTAAACCTAAGTCTAACCCTAACCCTAACAACCCCTAACTTAAATCTAATTTAGATAAATATAAATAAAATTACTATCATTAACTACATTATTCCTATTTAAAACTAAATACTTACCTGTAAAATAAACCCTAAGCTAGCTACAATATAACTAATAGTTACATTGTATCTATCTAAGGGTTTATTTTTATTTTACAGGCAAGTTTGTATTTATTTTAACTAGGTAGAATAGTTATTAAAAAGTTATTAACTATTTAATAACTACCTAGCTAAAATAAATACAAAAGTACCTGTAAAATAAAACCTAACCTAAGTTACAATTACACCTAACACTACACTATAATTAAATAAATTAACTACATGAAATACAATTAACTAAATTAAATTATCTAAAGTACAACCCCCCCCCCACTAAATTACAGAAAATAATAAACAAATTACAGAAATTTAAACTAATTACACCTAATCTAATAGCCCTATCAAAATAAAAAAAGCCCCCTCCAAACTAAAAAAAAAAACCCCTAGCCTAAGCAATAGGATTGAAGTTCAATCCTATTGGCTGATTGCATCAGCCAATAGGATTTTTTCTACCTTAATTCCGATTGGCTGATAGAATTCTATCAGCCAATCGGAATCTAAGGGGCGCCATCTTGGATGACGTCACTTAAAGGAACCTTCCGTCGTCGGGTAGTCGTCGGCCAAGGAGGATGCGCCCCGTCGGATGTCTTGAAGATGGACTCGCTCCGCGTCGGATGGATGACGATAGAAGATGCCGTCTGGATGAAGACTTCTGCCCGTCTGGAGGACCACTTTGCCCCGGCTTGGATAAAGACTTCTGCCCGTCTGGAGGACAACTTCTGCCCGGCTTGGATGAAGACGTCTCCCGGTAAGGTGATCTTCAGGGGGCTAGTGTTAGGTTTTTTTAAGGGTGTATTGGGTAGGTTTTATTTTTAAGTTAGGGTTTGGGCTGCAAAAGAGCTAACTGCCCTTTTTAAGGGCAATGCCCATCCAAATGCAATTTTTAGGGCAATGGGGAGCTTAGGTTTTTTTAGTTAGTATTTTTTGGGGGGGGTTGGTTGTGTGGGTGGTGGGTTTTACTGTTGGGGGGTTGCTTGTATTTTTTGTTTCAGGTAAAAGAGCTGATTACTTTGGGGCAATGCCCCGCAAAAGGCCCTTTTAAGGGCTATTGATAGTTTAGTTTAGGCTAGTTTTTTTTTTTGGGGGGGGGTATTTTGATAGGGCTATTAGATTAGGTGTAATTAGTTTAAATTTCTGTAATTTGTTTTTTATTTTCTGTAATTTAGTGGGGGGTTTTTGTACTTTAGATAATTTAATTTAGTTAATTGTATTTAATGTAGTTAATATATTTAATTATAGTGTAGTGTTAGATGTAATTGTAACTTAGGTTTTATTTTACAGGTACTTTTGTATTTATTTTAGCTAGGTAGTTATTAAATAGTTAATAACTATTTAGTAACTATTCTACCTAGTTAAAATAAATACAAACTTGCCTGTAAAATGAAAATAAACCCTAAGATAGCTACAATATAACTATTAGTTATATTGTACCTAGCTTAGGGTTTATTTTATAGGTAAGTATTTAGTTTTAAATAGGAATAATTTAGTTAATGATAGGAATATTTATTTATATTTATGTAAATTAGATTTAAGTTAGGGGGTGTTAGGGTTAGATTTAGGTTTAGGGGTTAATACATTTAATATAATGGCTGCGATGTTGGGGGCGGCAGATTAGGGGTTAATAAGTATAATAAAGGTGGCGGCGGTGTAGGAAGGCAGATTAGGGGTTAATAAGTATAATGTAGGTGGCGGCGGTGTAGGGCGGCAGATTAGGGGTTAATAAGTATAATGTAGGTGGCTGCGGTGTCAGGGCGACAGATTAGGGGTGTTTAGACTCAGGGTTTATGTTAGGGTGTTAGGTGTAAACATAACTTTATTCTCCCATAGGAATCAATAGGATATAGGGCAGCAGCGAACATGAAATTTGCTGCTTTCAGACTCCCATTGATTCCTATGGCATCCGCCGCCTCCAGGGCGGCGGATTGAAAACCAGGTACGCTGGGCCTGAATAGTGGCGAGCGTACCTGCTAGTTATTTGTTAACTAGCAAAAGTAGTCAGATAGTGCCGAAATTGCGTTTGGAACATCTGTAATGACGTAAGCATCGATCTGTGTTGGACTGAGACCAGCGGATCGTATGTTACGTCACAATATTCTACTTTTGCCGGTTTGTAGAGTTTGATAACTAAGGGGAATCAGGCTCGCCACAAATACGCTGCGGAATTCAAGCGTATTTGCGGTTGACGGCTTGATAAGTAGATGCCATTGCAACAGGTTTATTTTCTGCTAGAACATTGTATTGTATTATTTTAGATTACTTTTGTGGAGATAATTTATTACAAGGCTGTATGCTAAAAATCACTTTATACAGGTGAACCAGAACCGGCCTTTTAGTACACATACACAGACAGAATATTTTTACCACTTAAATTCAATGTTATTTTTCATTATGCTTTTAAATAAAGAGGGGAATGAATTACAATAGTCTGGATTTAAGCCAATGCAAAAATGTAATTCTCTAAGCTAATGAAGCAAGCCACAAGAAAGGTCATTAGCACATCCACTTTGCCTTGCATTGTAAGTCTGCAAAGCATTTATAAAATGAGTCTGCTGAATTGATTTTCAAACATAGATAACTAGGTAGTAAGGAAAATAATGCTATTTTTGGTGATGATGACTGATAAAAAACATACTGAATGACATCTTAAATCGTATGTCAATTCTTAAATGCATAATTAGATTAAATTGGTTGCTGCAATAAAATATGTGTATTGGAAAACAAAGAAAGTCAGTAGTTTAACTGGTAAATACAAATAAAGTTATTCAGAGTGCCCCACAAACACAGCAAATATTCTTATTTCTAATGCATCGGAAATACTGTTAATGTCTTAAGCCACTTCTTTGTTTTCTTGCCCTAGTAAATAATGGCTACCTTCAAGCTGGGCTATTAACTAGATGTCAAATCTTTAAATCTCTGAGAGTCTACTGAAATAACAACCTGCTCTCGTTGCTTGTATTGTTTGAAATACTCAGTACGGTAGAACAAAAATCAGTAGACAGAGATGAATGTAATTCATCAAAGATTACAAAAGGCAATCTCTACTTTAAATGTATAACTTGCTTAAAGCTAAAGACTTTCATTGTGGCGTATACCGAAAATACAACAAACTGACAATAATTGAGATGACCACGTATAAAATATGTAGGCTTAGTTATTTGACTATGCAAATATAAATAAAACATGTCTGTAAAAGAAAAAACAAACAAACAACAATGCCACTGGCTATGATGCTTTTACAGATATTACATTTTCTGTAATATATAAACCTGACTTTTTTCCAGAATAACTTTTGTACTTTTTCTATTCAGTATAAGCTCTTTTTACTCCTCCATATGCCTCACTGTAAGACTGTAGGAATCATCTAATAAATTAGTATTTCACATTCACATATGTTCTATTTATTCTTAAATACATATTTCTCTCTCTCTCTCTCTCTCTCTCTCTCTCTCTCTCTCTCTTTATATATATATATATATATATATATATATATATATATATATATATATATATATATATATACACAATATTGAATTTGGGAAGATACCTATAATCTTTCTATATCATATTAAATAAGCCCCTAATGTAAATTCCCAGTAAAGGAAAAAACTGGTGCAGATACTTAGAATAATTATAAATAAGACCTTAAAAGAAAGATATGGCTAAATCAGATAATCTTCTTTATATCTAAAGTAAGGGAATTCAGCCCTCTTTTTAATTGAAAAAAATAGGGCAATTTATTTGTAAGATATCCTCCTAACAGAGGTTACTACAGACCCATCACAACATAAAAGTCAGAATATTCAACATTTGATACATAATCATCATTACATAACATCCTAAAATAATCTAAACTGCTAACAAGACTAATGCCCCTACAAAAGTGTATGCATATTGATACTAAACAATCTTTCTTTGTTGCAAGCAATATTTGCATACTGTCGCTTTAAGGAAAGCAAAAAAGTTTGATGCGCATTATAATGGAAATGTTCCCTTTTCAAATAAAACGAATGCTGAATTCCCTTACTTTTGGATATAAAGAAGATTATCTGATGTCTGTCGGACCTGATCCGCACTGTTGGATCAGGTCCGATAGACATTTGGTAAATCGGCCTCCATATATCTTTGCACCTTTTTTTAACTACTTTTTATTAGATAGTGTTAATATTAGTGTAACTGTACTTTCACTTAAGCGAAGGAGTTTACTTTCAACTTGTAATAATTGTGCACTACATTTAGCACGTCACTCGTAATTTAGCCCTTAAAGGAACACTAAACCCCAAAATTTTCTTTCATGATTCAAGTAGAGAATACAATTTTAAACATCATTCCAATTTACTTCTATTATCTAAATTGCTTCATGTTTTAAATATCTTTTGTTTAAGAAATAGCAATGCACATGGGAGAGCCAATCTCACAAGGCATCTATGTGCAGCTACCAATCAGCAGCTTCTGAGCCTATCTAGATATGCTTTTCAGCAAAGGATATCAAGAGAATGAAGCAAAATAGATAATTGAAGTAAATTAGAAAGTTGTTTAAAACTGCATGCTCTTTCTAAATCATGAGAGAGAAAAATTGGTTTTCATATCCCTTTAAAGGGACATTAAACACTTTGAGATGGTAATATAAAATGATAAATCATATAAATAAAAAAACCTCTGAAGGCAGACTGAAGTGCCATCTTAGAGGAGCGTGTCTTGCTGCCTGACATGGCGACCCGGGAGAGCCTCCTTTTGCAGGTGCAGACATTGTTTGCTGAATTTGAGTGCCAGATCCATCGCAGATTTGACCGGCTCATGGAGATCATGGGCATAGATGAAGACCGGGCTGAGCCGGCCAGTGATGAAGACGCTATTCCCGGGGCTCCAACAAAGTGGCCTGTATGGCAGTGAAGACTGCCCTCCCAGCGAGGCCAATGAAACAGAGGGTTGTGAGCCTTACATGGAGGAGACAACAGGAGGAGGACAGAAATATGTCACCAACGAGACGCGGTATAGGATTGACACCTTTGCCGGGGGGGACCCTCCACCCGGCACCTGTACGTCAGAGACAATAATGGGCCTACTAACAGCCTCCTTCCTGCCTGCCGAGCCAGACCCCGCATCGCACGGGGAAGAAACATTGGCGGCTCAGGTTGTGCAACCACAAACACAATATGGACATCTGCAGATGGCAGCAGACGCTACAGCACAGTGCAGTACTCACCCATCACCAAACAAGTTGCGATCCGTTCCTGGACCGATGCGGTCAATTAGAGCAGGGGTTGGATAGAGGGTTACACGGAACGAGGAGACTCTGGGCGGGCTGCGCTCACCTGGAGTGTCTAACATCTTGTGAATCCTCTCTGCTCTCCTACCCGGTAACTCAACAAGACTGATGCTGTTCCTTCTCCATATTCCCGTGTGCACAACAGTAAACACTCCTATATGGATGGGCTCACACTAATTCTGGACATAGTACCCTTTTTTCCTTTTTTTGCCCCTGTGTGCACATATAAATACGCTCTTATTTGGTTAAGCTCACAACATAGTCGTTAAGTAAGCATGTATACTCCATCTATCTTCTGGCACAGTGTGGGGTATATATATATATTTGTTTTTTTTTCTGTTCCCTTCATGTTTATTGTACGATTGTTATAAGATGTGCATTTTAGCTATAACCAATGTAAATATGCTGAGAATAGCTTAGGCACTCGCTCTGAACTAAGGGGTCTTGAAAGGGGCTGCTGACGGATAAATTTATGAGGCTACAGCTTCCAGTAATGATGTAGCCCTACTGCTAGGTGATTGGTGTTATGGCTGATTGCTAAATAGCGCCATTGCATTATATACACTGTTCTCATGCTGTTTGTCTGTGGGGCAATGGACTTCTAATTGATATGTGCAACTCAGAGATTTAATATCGCTCATTGCTTCTCATCTTATATGAATGTTAATCCTAGCCTGTCATGCACTGCTACTGTTTTAGCCCTATGTCCCTAGTAGTAAACTTAGAGGATTTTACCCACACTATAGAGCCCTATATCAGATACCAAATTACTATTGCCACTTATTTTTGCCTTGTATTTATTTCTCCTATAAGTATAAATATGTAGTACGTATAGAATACCATTTACCATGCGAGCACGTGTGAACTGGTTGTATCAGAAGCCTCTTTTTTTATTCTTTCACTAATGTTTAGCTGCTCAGTATATAAATCAGAAATTATATAATTGTAGTCACTCCCTCCCCCCCCCACATATATAGATCAGTATATAAATAAGAAATTATATAATTGTAGTCACTCCCTCCCCCCCCCCCACATATGTGGGGTAAGGGATAATCTTATTTCTGTGCACTGACTTCATGAAACTGTATGCTCTGTAATTGGTCTGATTCTATGCTTGCAACTCTCTTAAATATGCTTTACTAGTTAGTTGAACACTTTAGAACATAAGCCTGACAGAAATATCTATGTAAAAGAGTATGTATATGTATTACCATTCTAGGTTAATGGGAGTAAGAATTAACAATAGTTTACTACAGGAAAAGTTATATTTAAATTTCCTTGTGACATGTCTAACCTATCTATCTCATGTAAGAAAGTTTTACATTATCAGTGTACCAACTGAGTTAATGATTTGAGTAATATATGCGCTAAATTTACTCCAGTATATATTACTTTGCAAGATGTTATTACCTAGTTATCTATCCTATCCAGCAAAGCTAGAGTAACCTGTTGCTGGACTATCTCCCGCCCCCCCCCCCCCACTATTTTTGTGCGGTAGGGACGAATACTTTCTCCTCCGCACTCTCTTTTGGTAGAGTGAAGTAGTCTCTACCCAGTCCGAAGTCCTAAGCCTATGTTTTCCCCTGCATTCATGCAAAAAGGATCTTCGGGCCCTAATATAAGAAATTCTCCTTTGTTTACTGTATGTTGGTTATTCAAAGAGTTTTGGAACTATAGTTTTATCACCGTTTAAGTCTCTATTAATGCTCAGTAAGAGTGTCATTATATCCTTGTTGTGACAACTGTGATCAGTTCTGGTACATCACTGATATCATTTAGCAGAGTAATTTGGATAACGCTGTTTTGTACCTTATTAGTATGTTTATCTGTTTCACTTAAGTTTGCCTATAATCTATATGCAATAACAAGCTAACATATGACGAGGACTCTTTGAACTGCTATAGATGTCTTCAGATTGATCTTTGCCGCCAGATCCCAGGAGCGGATCTTTAACATATTGAAGACGCTAGAGTGTTTAAATATTGAGAATTTTTTATCCCTGTAAGATCTGTCTTCAGACAAGTACTAATTTCCAGGTCCCATAAGTGGATCTATTATTCCTTGTTGACACATGTTTGTCCTAATATTAAGTTATAAAATGAGGCTCCATTAGGGTCAGTACCGTACTCCTACTATTGTCTGCTGTGTTTATGCTTGAATGATGGAACTGATGTCATGCAATTTTGTTTGAGATATTGCCCTATCTACTATGTTTGTACTTTGATGTATTTTATTGCCTCAATAAAAACACTTTTAAAAAAAAAACAAAAAAACCTCTGAAATTTACTTTTATTATTTATTTGTCCACTTTATCTGGGATTCCATTCTGAAATTGTGAGCTTTTCAGTTCCTGTTAGAAATGGAAGTGCAGAATACTGTTATATTCCACACAGAGCCATTAGGGCCTATTTATCGAAGCGTCAACTGAAAATACGCTGGAATTCCGCATCGTAATTTTGGCGCGATTGATCTTCCATAGTTATCAAAGCGTCAAGCAAATGTTGAAATTTGTGACATAAAATACGATCCCACGATCTCAATCCGACGCAGATTGATGCAAGTTGAAAACCGTGGTATTCAAGCAGAATTGTATTCATTCGCCCTCCTATTCAACACTATTTGAAGCTATCACAAAGTTATCAAAAATTCTACATTTGCGCTCACGTCTTTTCCGACTCAGCGTACATACTGTAGTTTTTAATCCGCCACCCATGCGGATGCCATAGAAGTCAATGGGAGTCTGAAAACACAGAAAGCTTATCTTCGATGCTGCAAGATAATGAAGTATATTACATAATAAAAGTAAATTAGAAACTTTATTAAATTTATATACCCTTTCTAAATCAAACAATATTATTGATACGCATTTGGTGCACTAGTAGATATAGGGATAAAAATTAAAAATACATTACTACTTATGGATTATGCTACAACTTTGTCTCTCATTACAAAGCAAGGGGACAATATTTTTTCTACATATTTGGTGCAAAGTTTTGCCCCAAACTTGTTGCACTAATAGATATAGAGATAAAAATCAAATAAATACACAACATAATATAGCTAACTTCCTTTTTATGTTTTGTGAGAAATCTATGTGCATCATGCTTAAGCCATGTATTACAAGTCCCACTCTCCACTTTGCGCCATATTTGACTCAACACTTTTCACACCAAACTCCTAAATAACCCACACACTAGTGAATTTTTCCACCACTTTTGATTGGAATATGCATAATCACATGATTTATGACATCTGCCAATCTGATTCAAATACACATAATAAACTATCACTAACGAATCAAATTGCTCGATACTTGTGTCATTGATCACTCATCAGAACTTGTAAGTGCCATTTGTTACATTGTGTATTATACTTTGAAAGTGTGTATATGTGAAATTAGTATTAAAGATAAACATTGATGCTGACATTAGGACACACAGTGTAATATTTTAGACAAGGATTTTAAAATTCCAATTGATGTTTGATTCAATAGAATCTTAAGGTGATATCTCAAAGGGATAGCCCACCTAACGTTGTTAAACAGTCATGAATCAGATACAGCAGAAATTAAAATCACCTCTTTACTGTCATGCTATTTTCAGTGTATTTCTTCCTTCTTTTGAATTTATTTTTCCGTAAGAAATGTCATCTTATATGCCAGCCCATTTTATAACACCTGTGTAGGGGTGGATTTTAAAAATAGATTGCAATCAGGAAGGGTTAAACAGATGCAGAGAGAAACCTGCCCCAGCTCTTAAAGGGACAGGAAACCCCAAAATATTATTTCATGATTTGGATAGAACATACAATTTTAAACAACTTTCCAATTTACTTCTATTATCAAATTTGCTTCCTTCTCTTGTTATCCTTTGGTGAAGGAACAGCATTGCACCATCCTCTTTCAAACACGCAAAAGTCACTCCCATACTCAAAAAAACCTCCCTCAACCCTAATAGTCCTGAAAGCTACCGCCCCATATCACTGCTTCCACTAACATCAAAACTCTTTGAAAACTAGTTTACAATCACCTAACCCACTTCCTGTCCACCAACTCTTTGCTTGACCCTCTGCAATCTGGATTCCCCTCCAAACACTTAACCGAGACTGCCCTTACCAAGGTTACTAACGATCTTCTCTCTGCTAAAAATATTGGCCACTACTCTATACTCATCTTACTTGACCTCTCAGCTGCCTTAAACACATTTACCACCGTCTCCTCCTACAGACCCTTAGCTCTTTTGGCCTTTGTGACATTGCTCTTTCCTGGATTCACTACTATCTTTCTCACAGGTCTTTTTGTGTGTCATTTGCTGGTGACTCCTCCTATCCTATGCCTCTGTCTGTTGGAGTACCTCAAGGATCTGTTCTGGGTCCTCTACTCTTCTCCATCTATACTTCTTTGCTGGGTAAACTTATCAACAGTTATGGCTTCAAATATCACCTCTATGCTGATGACACCCAGATCTACCTCTCCACCCCTGATCTCTCTCCTTCTGTCCTTTCTCATGTCAGCGACTGCTTATCTGGTATTTCTTCCTGGATGGCCTCTCACCACCTAAAGATTAAAATGTCCAAGACTGAGCTCCTTCTTATCCCCTCCTCAAGCTCTACGTTCACTTCTGACTTCTCTATCCCTGATGATGGCATCACCATTTCCCCATCGCCCCAAGTCTGCTGCTTTGTAATTACACTTGACTCAAATCTATCCTTCGCCCCCATATCCAATCACTTTCCACATCCTGCCGCAACCATCTACGAAATATTTCCAAGATTCGCCCTTTTCTGAGCGCTAATACCACAAAGCACATAATCCACTCCCTTGTTTTTTCCCAACTACTGCAATAACCTACTTGATGGCCTTCCTCTTTCCCGTCTCTCCTCCCTCCAATTCATCATAAATGCCTCTGTCAGGCTGATCCACCTTTCCCATCACTCTCTATCTGCTGCACCTCTCTGCGAGTCCCTTCATTGGCTCCCCATTCACAGCAGAATTAAATTCAAAATTCTCACCCTTACATACAAAACTCTCACCAACGCCGCTCCCCTCTACCTATCTTATCTAATAAACAAGTATACTCCAGCCCACCCACTAATATCCAACAATGACCTGCTCCTTGCATCCGCGACTATCACCTCTTCTCATGCTAGACTGCAGGACTTCTGTTGTGAAGCACCTACCCTCTGAAACACTCTCCCTTGTGCTGTCATGGCTTTGCCCTAATCTTTCTTCCTTTAAATGCTCCTTAAAGACTTTCTGTTCAGGGAAGCCTACCACCCAACTCAATAATAAATTAATTTCACTTACCTAACATTTCCCTCATCTAACTCTGCATTAACATCTTTCTTAATCTTGCAGTCCTCACCTCCTGTTTCTCAACATCCTACACTTCTAGATTGTAAGTTCCCATGGGAATAGGGCCCTTAATTCCTCCTGTATGTGTTCGTAAATTGTGTCCTGTCTCTTACGAGTTTTATATTATTGTTTTATTTAAATGAATTGCATCTATGGACAGTGCTGCGGAATATAATAATAATAACTAATAATAATGGTGAGAAAAAGGTAATTAGCAAAAGAAGACAGACAAACCATTATAACTCTTAAAAATGTAAGTATTTATTTTAGAGATATTGCAAACAAAGCCATGTTGGCATATTTATCAAGCTCGATATCTAAAGACCACTGCTCCATAACCTGTCCACCTGTTTTGAGGTGGCGGACAGAAATCAACCCGATCGAATACGATCGGGTTGATTGACACCCCCTGATAGCGGCCAATCTGCAGGGAGCGGTAATGCACCAGCAGTTCACCAGAACTGCTGGTGCAATGATAAATGACAAGAGCGTATGCTGTCTGCATTTATCAATGTGCAGCGGACATGATCCGCAATTTCGGATCATGCCCGCTCGCACATTAATAAATGGGCCCCATGGTGTCAATGAGTACAGTTTGCTACACCATTAAAGGCACTTCACACTGGAGGAAACTGAGAGGGAAAGGTCTGATAGACCCCAAAGCCACAATAGAATCAGAAGACAAGTCAACAGTTTGTATGATAGGCAGCTCATAGGGCAACAACTTAAAGCTCAACATAGCACTAATCAAAGTTAACAAGTTTCACTTTCAACTGTGAAAAGAAGCCTTTAAGCTGCAGATTTTACGGATTAAGGGGCCAATTTATTATATGGCGAGCGGACATGATTTGCTGTAGCATAAGCTGTCTGCATTTATCATTGCACAAGTATTTCTTGTGAAATGCTTGTGCAATGATGCCCTCCTGCACATTCACGGTCAATCGGGCGCTAGCATGGGGTGTCAATCATCCCGATCGTATCTGATCAGGATGATTGCAGTCCGCCATCTTAGAAAATTTAGGAACGCTGCTTCTTAACTCCTGATTCCGGCTAGCCTGAAGGCTCGTGCGGAAAGAGCAGCATACGCTGCTTAATAAATTGTGTTCAGAGGTTCATCCTAATGACCCAAAAACTAACTCCAAGCTATGTCAGAAATACTTAGGAAGAAAGAAAAAACATGGTTGGTTGTACATTATGGAATGGCCAACAAAGTCTCTAGACTAAAACCCCTTCAAACTGATTTAAAAAGCAAACATCACAAAATAAGTCCTGCTATAGTAGGGAGTTAAAGAAAGTTTAAAACGTGTATTATTTATTGGTACATCAAGAACAAGTAACTCACAGGGCATAAAAACAACAGAAGAATGCTACCTGTTCATCATCCTTGATTATCAGTCTTAGGGAATAACTTTCCAACTAATACTTTATTTCCAGCTGTTATATCTGTAAATTTGGCTACTCTGATGAGTAAAAAATGTCGATAACATTTTGTATTACAAGTTGCTTGGTAATATGTCCACAGTCGCGCTATCAAGAAAATGTCATGTTTTTTTAACCACAGCTCCCACCAATAATAATTTGGCTTCTATGTTTTCTATACGTTTCATCTGCATTTAGTCAAGAATCATTACTAAGGTGCTCACATAGGTCTAGTGTACTAGAAATTAAACAAACATCACAGTCTATATATCCCAGATGACCAAATTGGCTCATCAGACTGCTCTTGTCTTTTTGATCACCATTGTGTAGCACTCTTCTTTTAATTTGCATATGCAAATATGGATCCTGAGTCTCCTTGTTCACTCGCTCATGGAAAACTCTTTAACAGCACAATCATATGTGCCAGTCGTCTTGTTCCATGTGCAGGGTGTGTGAGCACTCACTGATGCTGAGATTTCTGACATCCACAACGTCTATACTTAGCACATTATTAGTTTATACAATGTCATAACGGATGATTTAAGGCCCTTTCACAGTCGTAATCGGGAAGTTTAGGAATGCCAACCTCAACAAGTGACACCCTGTTATAGGATTCCCTTACATAGATAATGCTTTGCCTGATTTCAAGAGGGACTAATAGAATATGGGGGGCATACCTAACATGTGGGAGAATATACACTGCACTCACATTGCTCTATAGCCACTGTGGATCCAGCAAATGACATATGGAGGCCTATTTATCATATGTCTGTCGGACCTGATCCAACAGTGCGGATCAGGTCCGACAGACATTGCTGAATGCGGAGAGCAATACGCTCTCCATATTCAGCATTGCACCCACAGCTCACAAGAGCTGCTGGTGCAATGCCGCCCCCTGCAGACTCGCGGCCAATCGGCCGCCAGCAGAGGGTGTCAATCAACCCGATCATACTCGATCGGGTTGAATTCCGGCGATTCCTGTCCGCCTCATCAGAGCAGGCTGACAGGGTTATGGAGCAGCGGTCTTTAGACCATTGCTTCATAGCTGGTGTTTCTAGTGAGCCTGCAGGCTCGCCAGAAACACGGGCCTCAAGCTCCATTCGGAGCTTGATATATAGGCCCCATAGCATTTGCCAACACTTTCATTCAATCTATGTCCCCTTTGTGTGCAATCAAAATCAAATATTAGTATCCAGCACTGGGACCCAAGAGGAAGGAGACCAAATGCAAGCAACTGCCAACTTGCCAATAACAATATGAATATTTTGTCTGGTATTCACTTTGTGTGCAATGGCAACATGCACATTATGAACATGTTTTTGGAGTATTCTGGATCGACTTATGATTACCATATCCTCAGGCACACCTCTGTGTGGCCATAATCGGAGGCTACAGAGTAGCATCACAGATGGATCAGTGTTTAGTATTAATGTACAGCATGCATACATACATTTGCAATGGACATCGCTGAATGCGGAGAGCAATACGCTCTCCATATTCAGCATTGCACCCACAGCTCACAAGAGCTGCTGGTGCAACGCCGCCCCCTGCAGACTCGCGGCCAATCGGCCGCCAGCAGGGGGTGTCAATCAACCTGATCGTACTCGATCGGGTTGAATTCCGGCGATTCCTGTCCGCCTCATCAGAGCAGGCTGACAGGGTTATGGAGCAGTGGTCTTTAGACCATTGCTTCATAACTGGTGTTTCTGGTGAGCCTGCAGGCTCGCCAGAAACACGGGCCTCAAACTCCATTCAGAGCTTGATAGATAGGCCCCTTAGCATTTGCCAACACTTTCATTCAATCAATGTCCACTTTGTGTGCAATGGCAACATGCACATTATGAACATGTTTTTGTAGTATTCTGGATCGACTTATGATTACCATATCCTCAGGCACACCTCTGTGTGGCCATAATCGGAGGCTACAGAGTGGCATCACAGATGGATCAGTGTTTAGTATTAATTCACAGCATGCATACATACATTTGCAATGGAGAGCACAAGAATGACAGATGTCCCTTTTACAAAATATATGCCAACCAAGGTTTATTTTTATCTTTTAGAAGTCTCTAATGCTCTCTACATCAATAAGAACACTGCTATGCAATGTTCCTTGTCATGTCTGTGGCCTCACTGCTGCGCAGGTATTCTGTAGGCCCCACGCACTGACAAATAAAGTCCACACATGACACAGCAAGAGAGGTATTTCAATATTCTGCACACCAAAAGTACACTCAATCACGGACAGCACAAAAGGCCGGTGTCTGGGTCAGCAGCAACAGTGCCGGGATATTCACTTGAAAACTGTTACACTGGCAAGCCTGAAGAGTGTTGACTTCATTTTCATGGAGCCAAAGACCTTCAGAGGTTAGGCATACTCTATTTATGTGTTTCACATGCATGCCACTGTGTTAGTGACACAACAGAGGCAGACATTTGGACAGAGGAATTGAGCCCAGGATTTTAGGGATTTAGTGCTTTGTATTGGAAGATTTAGTCATACATTATTTTTACATATGTATGTCTTACTTTTCAGTTAAGGTCAGACTTTGGTGGAAAGATATTCACTGATATAATCTATAATGGATCATATTACTGAATGAGTTGTATCAAGCAGATGTGAATAAACTTTGTAAAAAAATATTTTGGGACAACTAAAAGCTTTATCTTCTTTGTAAAATTAATATAATAACCGAACAATAATTTTTATTCCTGCAGAACCCAGTGACTCATATGTACAGCTAGCACAAAACAAAACACAAATGACAGGCCTCTGTAAAATTAATATTTGGCGCATGGCATCCCCCCCAATCCCTATGCGGTCAACAGCCACACACTAAATTTGGAACGCTAGCCCCCCAACCTAAATTAAAACATGAACACCTAGATTACAAGCTTTGCGTTAGAGGCTGTGCAGTGCTAACGAGCAGTTTTCCCTCACCGCTCACTTACATGCAGCGCTGGTATTACAGGTTTTCAGAAACCCGTCGTTAAAAGGCAAGAAGTGAGCGTTGAGCAAAATTTTGCTCCAAATCTCACTTCAATACCAGTGCTGCTTAAGTAAGCGGTGAGCTGGTGTAACGTGTTCGTGCACGATTTCCCCATAGGAATCAATGGGGAGAGCCGGCTGAAAAAAATTCTAACACCTGCAAAAAAGCAGCGTAAAACTCCTTAATGCAGCCTAATTGATTCCTATTGGGAAATAAAATTTATGTCTACACCTAACACCCTAACATGAACCCCGAGTCTAAACACCCCTAATCTTACACTTATTAACCCCTAATATGCCGCCCCCGACATCGCCGACACCTACATTATATTATTAACCCTAATTTGCCGTTCCGGACACAGCCGCCACCTACATTATACTTATGAACCCCTCATCTGCTGCCCCCAACATCGCAGACACCTACATTATATTTATTAACCCCTAATCTGCCGCCCTTACGTCGCTGCCACCTACCTACACTTATTAACCCCTAATCTGCCGCCCCCAACATCGCAGCCACTATAATAAAGTTATTAACCCCTAAACCTAAGTCTAACCCTAAACCTAACACCCACTAACTTAAATATAATTACAATTACCTAAATAATTCCTATTTAAAACGAAATACTTACCTATAAAATAAACCCTAAGCTAGCTACAATATAACTAATAGTTACATTGTATCTAGCTTAGGGTTTATTTTTATTTTACAGGCAAATTTGTATTTATTTTAACTAAGTAGAATAGTTATTAAATAGTTATTAACTATTTAATAACAACCTAGCTAAAATAAATACAAAAGTACCTGTAAATTAAAACATAACCTAAGTTACAATTAAACCTAACACTACACTATAATTAAATAAATTAACTAAATTAAATACAATTAAATAAATTACATACAATTAGCTAAATAAAATTAAATTAGCTAAAGTACAAAAACAAACAAACACTAAATTACAGAAAATAATAAAAAAATGACAGATATTTAAACTAATTACACCTAATCTAAGATCCCTATTAAAATAAAAAAGCCCCCCCCCCCAAACTAAACTACCAATAGCCCTTAAAAGGGCCTTTTGTGGGGCATTGCCCCAAAGTAATCAGCTCTTTTACCTGTAAAAAAATACAAATACCCCCCCCAACAGTAAAACCCACCACCCACACAACCAACCCCCCAAATAAAACCCTAACTAAAAAAACCTAAGCTCCACATTGCCCTGAAAAGGGCATTTGGATGGGCATTACCCTTAAAAGGGCAGTTAGCTCTTTTGCCGCCCAAATTCCTTAACCTAAAAATAAAATCCACCCAATACACCCTTAAAAAAACCTAACACTAACCCCCTGAAGATCGACTTACCGGGAGACGTCTTTATCCAAGCCAGTCAAAGTGGTCCTCCAGATGGGCAGAAGTCTTCATCCAAGCCAGGCAGAAGTGGTCCTCCAGACGGGCAGAAGTCTTCATCCA
Source organism: Bombina bombina (assembly GCF_027579735.1). Taxonomy (NCBI): domain Eukaryota; kingdom Metazoa; phylum Chordata; class Amphibia; order Anura; family Bombinatoridae; genus Bombina; species Bombina bombina. The sequence goes on along the minus strand of NC_069502.1, from coordinate 477,982,150 downwards.
GACGGCATCTTCAATCTTCATCCATCCGCGGGTCCATCTTCAAGACATCCGACGTGGAGCATCCTCTTCTGGTGATGACTAACACAGAATGAAGGTACCTTTAAGTGACGTCATCTAAGATGGCGTCCCTTAGATTCCGATTGGCTGATAGAATTCTATCAGCCAATCAGAATTAAGGTAGAAAAAATCCTATTGGCTGATGCAATCAGCCAATAGGATTGAAGTTCAATCCTATTGGCTGATCCAATCAGCCAATATGATTGAGCTTGCATTCTATTGGCTGATGCAATTAGCCAATAGAAATTTTTCTACCTTAATTCCGATTGGCTGCTAGAAATCAGCAAATCGGAATCTAAGGAACGCCATCTTGGATGACTTCACTTAAAGGTACCTTCATTCTGTGTTTAGTCGTCACCAGAAGAGGATGCTCCACATCAGATGTCTTGAAGATGGACCCGCTCTGCGCCAGATGGATGAAGATTGAAGATGCCGTCTGGATAAAGACTTCTGCCCATCTGGAGGACCACTTCTGCCCGGCTTGGATGAAGACTTCTGCCCGTCTGGAGGACCACTTTTGCCCGGTTTGGATGAAGACGTTTCCCCGATAAATTGATCTTCATGGGGTTAGTGTTAGGTTTTTTTAAAGGGTGTATTGGGTCGGTTTTATTTTTTAGGTTAGGGACTTTGGGCGGCAAAAGTACTAACTTCCCTTTTAAGGGCAATGCCCATCCAAATGTCCTTTTCAGGGCAATGGGGAGCTTAGGTTTTTTTAGTTAGAGTTTTATTTGGGGGGTTGGTTGTGTGGGTGGTGGGTTTTACTGTTGGGGGGGGTTGTTTGTATTTTCTTTCAGGTAAAAGAGCTGATGATTACTAGTTTAGTTTAGGCTAGGGTTTTTTTTTATTTGGGGGGGGGGGCTTTTTATTTTAATAGGGCTCTTAGATTTGGTGTAATTAGTTTAAATATCTGTAATTTGTTTATTTTTTTCTGTAATTTAGTGGGGGGGATTTGTACTTTAGCTAATTGAATTTAGCTAATTGTATGTAATTTATTTAATTGTATTTAATTTAGTTTAGTTAATTTATTTAATTATAGTTTAGTGTTAGGTGTAATTGTAACAGGTTAGGTTTTATTTTACAGGTACTTTTGTATTTATTTTAGCTAGGTAGTTATTAAATAGTTAATAACTATTTAATAACTATTCTACATAGTTAAAATAAATACAAACTTGACTATAAAATACAAATAAATCCTAAAATAGCTACAATGTAACTATTAGTTATATTGTAGCTAGCTTAGGGTTTATTTTACAGGTAAGTATTTAGTTTTAAATAGAAATAATTTAGTTAATGATAGGAATATTTATTTAGATTTCTTTTAATTATATTTGTTAGGGGGTGTTAGGGTTAGAATTAGATTTAGGGGTTAATAACTTTAATATAGTGGTGGCGACATTGGGGCGGCAGGTTAGGGGTTAATAAATGTAGGTAGGCGGTGGCGATGCTAGGGACGGCAGATTAGGGGTTAATAATATTTAACTAGAGTTTGCAAGGTGGGAGTGCAGCGGTTTAGGGGTTAATATATTTATTATAGTGGCGGCGATGTCCGGTTCGGCAGATTAGAGGTTACATTTTTTTTAGTGTTTGCGATGTAGGAGGGCCTCGGTTTAGGGGTTAATAGGGAGTTTATGGGTGATTGTGTACTTTTTAGCACTTTAGTTATGAGTTTTATGCTACGGCTTTGTAGTGTAAAACTCTTAACTACTGACTTTAAAATGCGGTGCCAGTCTTGACAGGAGAGGGTCTACCGCTCACTTTTTGGCAGACTCGTAATACCGGCGCTATGCAAGTCCCATTGAAAAAAGAGGATACGCAATTTACGTAAGTGGATTTGCGGTATTGCCAAGTCTGGCCAAAAAAGTGAGCAGTACACCTGTACCAGCAAGATTCGTAATACCAGCGGGCATTAAAAAGCAGCATTAGGACCGGCTAATGCTGCTTTTTAAGCTTACCGCAAAACTTGTAATTTAGGCGTTAATTTGGAATAAGAGGTACCCTTTTTATATAGGGTTACCTTTGCATTCCTATTGGCTGATTTACATGTTCAAATTCAAATCAGCCAATAGAGTAAAATGAAAGCTTTCATTCTATTGTCTGATTTGAATTTAAAAATGCAAATCAGCCAATAGGAATGCAAGGGTACCCCTATATAAAAGGGGTAACTCGCATTCCAAATTCAGTGTTTTACTTTGTGTTTGGGAGGCTGTCGATTTAGGGGTTAATAGTGTAGTGGGGACTTTGTGGTGGGCTATGTGGCGGTTAAAGGGTTATTAGAATAGAGGTTTATGGTGATCGGGTTTACGCAACTAGGGTTTTTTTTCACTTTTTTCTCTATTGACTTCTATGGGTAATAGGTTATCCCTCGCGTGATAGTGTAAAATCGACTTTTAACGTTCGTCAGATTAGCGCTGGAGCGATAACGTTTTACTTTCAACTCATAATGACAGTGCAACCTGAAGAGCACAAAAGGATTACCCCTATCACTGTTAGCACTCTTGCGAAAGCGCTAATTAGCAATCCACTTGTAATGTAGCCCAATATTTCTCCTTATTATGCATTTCAGTTCTTAGAAATTGAAGGAGAGAAATACTATTGTATTTTTATACATATTAATACCCCAACACAATTAAACCCTGTACATAGGGAGGAAAAGTAATTTTTCCTTACCACAATAATAGAGGTGGGGGCTGCTCAATATCCTGTATGAACATAGGAAAATGTTGAAAGAGAAAATGGATATAACAGAGCACTCAAGTAGAACTTATTGAGGATAATTCTCTAGAGGAGTGGATGTGCAGGACTTGGGTGTATCATATAAAACATAACTTTTATTAACTAAAAAGTAAAAATATATATATTAATTGTGACAAACATTCACACAATGAGGTGTATATAAAACCAATTAAAATGAATGATGAGTGCTGAGATGCCAGGTATTGGCCATATAAGGTGTGTTAAGTGGGTAGATCTAGTAAGAAAGCACCATAGAGTGCTAGCGGATTGCACAGATACTGATCTGTAAAAGAAGATTGACTTCCACAAAATTGTCTAATTAGTGCAATGCTTGAGCGATGTTAGCACTTGTCAGAGTCACACACTATGTATAATAGCACAAAATTAAGTTAAACAATCATACCTAGAAGTGTACTGGTCTGTTATATGAGCCAATATAAAAACTCAACAGTCAGACAAGGATACTATAAAGGTGACTTGTATGTTAACATCCATATGCAGCTATTGAAGGTTTAACCCACAAATGAGGTGTGTTAGGTGGGTAGGTCTGGCAAGGAAGCACCATAAAATGCTCTCGGATGCACAGAAACTAATCTGAAAAAGAGGATTGACCTCACACGAAAATTATCTAACTAGTGCAATGCTGGAGCGGTGCTTTCACTTGTCAGAGTCCCATACTATATAGTACAAATTAGTGTTAGACAATAATTCCATACGAAACCGGTCTAATGTATGAGCCAAATGAAAGGCTTAACAGCCAGGTAGGGGTGCTATCATAGTAACGTCTATTTTAACATCTATATGTAGTTATTAGCGGTTTAACACACACACACAATATAGCTGTCAGCATTCATCCAGAGCGCCTGATGCGCATTTCACCACGTCCGGTAAAACATTGTATTATATTTTATGTATATAAGGAAGGCCAGTTTTAAATGTTTGTTAGGTGGTCTTGGTGTTAGGTTATATGTACTATGGTGACATTTGACAAAGGCGCAGGACATGTGCCGAAACGTTATGTCGTTTTAATATCTGCAATAAAGGATATATTTTTATACAAAGCCCAGTGAGTGCCTGCTTTCTACTTGGACATTTCTATTTCTTTTGGCAGGGCACCTTGGCATTTCTCACGGAAGGGGTAAGATTGTGCTGTCCTGTTTGGACTTTATATATATATATATATATATATATATATATACACACACACACACACATACATACATACATACACACACACACACACACACACACACACACATATATATATATCGTGTGGACTGGGTCAAAGGAAGAAGCAGTGCAATTTCACGAATATTTAAATACAAACAGAGTGAACTTGCAATTTACTTTTGCTTGGGAGAAATTGACAGTTCCATATTTGGATGTTACTCTTACTGGTGATCCTATTAATCAGGAAGTAATAACAACCTTATATAGGAAGCCCATTACATCCAATACGATTTTGCATGCCAAATCCAGTCATCCAAGACATACTGGGTTTGGAGTGGCAAAAGGACAGATAATTAGATTAAAGAGGAATTGCTCCCTTGACTCTGATTTCCAGAGGGAAGCAATTAATCTCAAGACACAATTACTGGAAAGAGGCTATCACCCAAAAATTGTAAAGAGGGCGTATGTGGAAGTTAATAGAATGGAGCGATCCAGCATGCTCCAAAAGAAGGGTATAAATCAAAGTGAGTCTTTTGATCTAAATAGACCCACCTTTACCACTACCTTTAGTCCACAATTCAGAGAAATATGTGGTATCATAGAAAAACACTTCACAGTGTTAACGGGTGATGTAGGTTTCAAAAGCTTTGTAGAGGAAGGCTGCAATTTTGTCCCCAAAAGAGGACGAACTATAGGCAATATCCTAGCCCCAAGTATGCTCAAGAAACCACACATGAGTGGGAGTAGTTGGCTTTCAGTAAAAGGACACTTTAAGTGCCACTTCACAGCCTGCATTGCTTGCAGCCATACAAATGTGACCAATCATTTCCAGTCTAGGGTCACACAAAGGGTGTTTCTTCTCTCTAACTGTACAAACTGTAGAACCACATATGTTATATATGTAGCAGAGTGTACAGAGTGCAATAAACAGTATGTGGGATGCACGACCCATGAGGTGAGGTTCCGGATCAGAGAACACCTTAATAACATTGAAAAGGATATAGATGCCTCTGATCTGGTTCACCACTTCATAACAGTACATCACAAAGTGGTCAAAACATTTAGATGGCAAGTTATTGAACTTATAAGAAACACTCCGCGAGGGGGAGACAGAACTGCTAAACTATTACATAGGGAGGCATTCTGGATCTTCAGACTAGACGTCCGCAGGGATTTAATGCTACAGGAGATATAATTAATCATTGGCAGTTCTAAATGTAAAAATAAGAATACAATATTTCTACTCTAAATACGTCTGATTAACAATGTCAGGTCTTTATGACTAGGTTTTTAACACTACATGTAGCAAGGGTATACATTCCATCAGGACACTTTATTATGATTTAAGCCAGTTAGCTGTAAGTATAAAATAACTTTAGTATAATAGCACTAGGGAAAATAATAGAAGAATGCCTGATATGGTAAGCAAATTTATCCTGAGCAACTTAGAATTAATTAATATTTGGAGTTAACTGTGCTATATCACTATTATTTTCCTTTCATGGCTAACTGAGTGCTGATAGCAACGTTATACTAGAGACTACTTTGTGTTGGTTCTAGTGTCCCGGTATTGAACTGTTGGTAGAGGTATTTATTAATGTTACCTACCTTAATTAAATATTCATTGTGATTAAAAAGTGTTCTGTGTTAAGGGAAAAATCAACCCAAGCTTATGGTTTAAATACAATTACCTGGTGGCACTAATACAGTATCTTTCACTTAATGTTTATGCATTTGATATGTCCGAAATGGCTCACATTTTCAGAAACAGCTGTTGACCCTAGTGACTAATTTTCCTTTGGCTATATAAGGGTTAACGCCGGATGTAGCTGCATGGTCTATGATTAAGGCATTTTTAGCCAAAACGCGTAAGACCAGCTACGGCTTAATCTATATATATATATATATATATATATATATATATATATATATATATATATATATATAAATAAATAAAAAAATTGTTATTTACTATTTTAATGCACAAAAAGACCATTAAAGGTTCTAAAATACACTGTTTAAGCCCCTTAACTGCCAGAAATGTGTTCACATCTGCTACATACTGCACAGCAGACAACTCTTTCAAAGCAGTCTAGGGGTTAAACAGTTTGTTTTATCAGACAGAAAAGTGAAATCAGAAACTACCATATTGCAAATGCTATATTTACTCCCAATGTCAGCCTTCCATTAGCCTAAAAAAACATATATTTACAGATAAGTCTGTACCCCAGCAACAACAAAAAAACATAAAATCAACTGCTTCTAAGAGTACAATCCATTGTGGTCCTTGGACAAAGCAGTTAAAATGTGTTTATATGAACATGTCTATTATTATTAGTATGAATAAAAAGGGAACTTGTGTTTGTGTAGTAAAAACATATTACATTTGTTATGAGTGGGTACAGGGATTTTGAGTAGAAAATACAGAGAATACAACAAAAGATCATGACAACAACAAAAGACCAGTGAAAGGGCTAACAAAACCTTCTAAATAAACACATTAGTAAAATGAGGAACACTAGGACACACAAGCAGTCACCATAGAGTGGTGAGACTTACAGTGGCAGTGTGACTGTGCAGATTAAGGAGAAATTGTGCTGAAACAGAACACACTTCACAAACTCCCTTATCAGCAGCAGAGCAGTAGCACACGCCCCGCCCCAACAGCAACCTGGTAAGTGAAGCAAATCTCTGAAGGGGAGGGGGCACAGTCTGTACTAGATGATTACTTTCATTTTGTTAAACCCACGCTGTGGAATACTAGAAAGCAAGGGGTTAACTCTTTTACTTGCTGTGGGTAAAAGGAACCTGGATGCACTGCATCTACATGGATAAAAAGCAGTGATCTGCTAGATAAAAAAACATAATTTATGTAAGAACTTACCTGATAAATTCATTTCTTTCATATTAGCAAGAGTCCATGAGCTAGTGACGTATGGGATATACATTCCTACCAGGAGGGGCAAAGTTTCCCAAACCTTAAAATGCCTATAAATACACCCCTCACCACACCCACAATTCAGTTTAACGAATAGCCAAGAAGTGGGGTGATAAGAAAGGAGCGAAAGCATCAAAAATAAGGAATTGGAATAATTGTGCTTTATACAAAAAAAAAAAATCATAACCACCACAAAAAGGGTGGGCCTCATGGACTCTTGCTAATATGAAAGAAATGAATTTAGCAGGTAAGTTCTTACATAAATTATGTTTTCTTTCATGTAATTAGCAAGAGTCCATGAGCTAGTGACGTATGGGATAGCAGATAACCAAGATGTGGAACTTCCACACAAGAGTCACTAGAGAGGGAGGGATAAAATAAAGACAGCCAATCCCGCTGAAAAAATTAATCCGCTACCCAAAACAAAAGTTTCAATTTTTATAATGAAAAAAACTGAAATATAAGCAGAAGAATCAAACTGAAACAGCTGCCTGAAGTGCTATTCTACCAAAAACTGCTTCTGAAGAAGACAAAACATCAAAATGGTAGAATTTAGTAAAGGTATGCAAAGGAGACCAAGTCATTGCTTTGCAAAACTGATCAACAGAAGCTTCATTCTTAAAAGTCCAGGAAGTAGAAACTGACCTAGTAGAATGAGCCGTAATCCTCAGAGGCGGGGATTAACCCGACTCCAAATAAGCATGATGAATCAAAAGCTTTAACTAAGATGCCAAAGAAAAGGCAGAAGCCTTCTGACCTTTCCTAAAACCAGAAAAGATAACAAATAGACTAGAAGCCTGTCTGAAATCTGAGTAGCTTCAACATAATATTTCAAAATTCTTACCACATCCAAAAAATGTAAGAATCTTACCAAAGAATTCTTAGGATCAGGACACAAGGAAGGGACAATAATTCCTCCACTAATGTTGTTAGAATTCACAACTTTAGGTAAAAAATGAAATGAGGACAGCAAAAACCACCTTATCCTGATGAAAAATCAGAAAAAGAGATTCACAAGAAAGAACAGATAATTCAAAAACTGTTCTAGCTGAAGAGATGTCTAAAAAGATCAATACTTTCCATGAAAGTAATTAATGTCCAAAGAAAGCATATGCTCAAACAGAAGAGCCTGTAAAGCCTTCAGAACCAAAATAAGACTCCAAGGAGGAGAAATTGGCTTAATGACAGGCTTGATACGAACCAAAGCCTGAACAAAACAATGAATATCAGAAAGATTTAGCAATTCTTACTGTGAAACAGCACAGAAAAAGCAGAGATTTGTCCTTTCAAGGAACATGCAGACAAAATCTTATGAAGAAACTATAAAATCCTAGGAATTCTAAAAGAATGCCAAGAGAATTCATAAGAAGAGCATCATGAGATGTAAATCTTCCAAACTTGATAATAAATCCTACTAGACACATATTTACGAGCCTGCAACATATTATTAATCACTGAGTCAGAGAAACTTCTATGACTAAGTACAAAGCGTTAAATTTTCATACCATCAAATTAATAATTTGAATTCCTGATGAAAAAAATGAATGTTAAGATATAAGGTCTGGCCTTAATGGAAGTAACCAAGATTGGCAACTGGACATCCGAACAAGAACCATAAACCAAAACCTGTGTGGCCATGCTGGAGCCACCAGCCACACCAAAGATTGCTCTCTGATGATTTAGAAAATCACTCTAAAAAGAAGAACCAGAGATGACAAAATATAGGCAGATTGATAATTCCAAGGAAGTGTTAATGCATACACTACTTCCGCCTGAGGATCCCAGGACCTGAATAGGCCCCTGGGAAGTTCCTTATTTAGATGAGATGCCATCAGATCTATTTCTGGAAGCCCTCACATCTGAAAAATTGAAAAACATATCTGGGTAAAGAGACCATTCTCCCGGATGTAAAGCTTGATTGAAGAGATAATCCGCTTCTCAATTGTCTATACCTGGGAAAAAGACCACAGAAATTAGATAGGAGCTGGATTTAGTCCAAGCAAATATCCGAGATACTTCTGTCACAGCCTAAAGACTGATAGTCCCACCCTGATGATTGACATACGCCACAGTTGTGACATTGTCTGTCTGAAAAAATGTCTCTTCTTAAAAAAGAAACCAAACTGAAGAACTCTGAGAATGCACGGAGTTCCAAAATATAAAATGGTAATCTCATCCTCCTGAGATTTCCAAAACCCTTGTGCTGACAGAGATCCTCAGACAGCCTCCCCACCTAAAAGACTCACATCTGTAGAGATCATGGTCCAGGTTGAAAGAACCGAAGAGACCTGTAGAACTAAATGATGGTGATCTTAACCACCGAATCAAAGATAGTTAAACATTAGGATTCAAAGATATAAAAAGTGATATCCTAGAATCCCTGCACCATTATTCAGCATAAAAAACTGAAAAGGTTTCCTATGAAATGAGCAAAGGGAATCGAATCCAATGCTGCAGCCATGAAACCTAAAACTTCCATGCATATATAGCAACTTGAAGGAAATAATAGAGACTGAAGGTTCCGACAAACGGAACCCAATAAACTTGTTACTCGTCTGTTAGAGACAAAAACATTGACACAATCTATCTGGAAACCTAAAAAAGGTGACCCTTTTGTGAGGAATCAAGGAGCTTTTGATAAAAAGATCCTCTAACCATGTCTTGAAGAAACAACAAAGTTGAATCATATGAGATTCTGCAGAACGAAAAGACTGAGCCAGTACCACGATGCCGTCCAAAAAGGAACACTGAGAACCTTGAAAAGATCCTTAGAGCTGTCGCTAGACCAGAAGGAAAAGCACCAAATTGGTAATGCTTGTCAAAAAAAGAGAATCTCAGAAAATAAAAAATAATCTGAATGAAAACAGAAAATGAAGATATGCATCTATTGTATCTATTGTAAACAAATAATGCCATCAATCACCAAAAAAGGCAGAATAGACCATACAAACACCATTCTAAAAGATGGTACACTTATATGACAGTTCAAAAAGATTTTCTATCTTTGGAACAATGAATAATCTTGAATAAAACCCCAAAACCCAGTTCCTAAAATGAAACTGGAATAAATACCCCAGAAAACTCCAGGTCTGAGCAGCGCTTGAGCCCCAACGGGTGACCAGCCGCACTTCACCAGTACCCAAAACATATAGGTCTGAAACACCCTTCAGGAAAGTGTTAGTTTTACTGGAATAGCTGGAATATGATAGAGATAAAAAGACTTCTCACAGACGGTTTTATTCTGAAACCTATTCTGTACCCAAAGTCTAAGAAGTTTGGACCGAATAGAACCAAATAAATTTCAAAAAAGTCTTAACCTGGCCCTTACCAGCCAAGCTGGAATAAGAACCGCACCTATATGCAAATTTGGGGAGCTGACTTTGAACTTTTTAAAAGGCTTAATTGAATGAGGAAAAAAACTTCCAATTATAAACATATTACTTGGGGAAGAATTCAGGATTCCGTTCCTTAGTAAGAACAGAAAACTAATATAAGCTTAAAGTTTTAGTCTTAGAACTCAATCTTGAAGCCCAGAGTAACAGTTAAAGAATTGAATCCAATTATGAACCAAATAATTGATTATCTTGGAATAAAAGAAATATGGATTTTAGAAATCAAAATTGAAATCACAAAGTTCTTCTAGCTAAAATAGCTAAAGACATAGATTAAACCTCATTTGCGAAAATATTTAATAAAATGACAACACAAATGAAATTATTAGCATGTTAATCAAGTTAAATGACCAGTCAACACACTGGACTTGCACAATCAACAAATGCAAGATAACCAGACAATGCAATAGCACTTAGTCTGAACTTCAAATAAGTAGTAGATTTTGTCCTTTTAACAATGCTAAACAAATCATAATCCGATACTTGATCTTAAAGTATCCAACCAGAAAGATGAAACAATTGCAACATCAGCAAAATAAATTACAGGTCTAAGAAAAGTACCTGAAAATAATTTTCCTTAAATAAGATACGACCATCTGAAGGAAAAAAATAAATACTATTTGCTATAAGAATAATAGTATATTTAGCAGGAGTAGAGATAGCCCCATTAACTTGGGGAATCTTTCCTCAAAACTGAAAACTAACTGCCGGCAAAGAATACAATTTAAAAACCTTAAAGAAGGACTAAAAGAAAATTCTCAGCCTATTCCATTCCCTAGTATCAGGGACTGGAAAAAACCTCTGAAGAAACTACAGAAGATAAATAAGCAGAATTGAAAAGTTAGCTAGTTTTTAAAATCAAAAGAACTAGTTACTTCAATATCCAAAATAATCAACACCTTTTGAACAAAGAACAAATGTACTCTATTAAAAAATAAAAAAGTAGATTTGTTAGTGTCAATATCTGATGAAGAAAAATTCTGAATGAGAAAAAACACCATCAGAGAAGGATAATTCATTATGTTGTTGGTCATTTGAAACTTCATCAACTAAAAAAGAAGTTTAAAAAAGACCTAAAAATTTTATTAAAAGGCGAGATGTCAGACAAAGCCTTTAAAATAGAATCAGAAAAATATTCTTATAATTTTCTAAGTATATCTTGCACATAAGATATAAAAAGAATAGCAATATATAAAGCATAAATACTAATGGATTCTGCTTGTAAAAGTTAATCATGATAACTTATGACAAACCATAGCTAAAGATAAACATTCATAACATTAAAATAAATGAACTTAGCTTTGGTAGGACTGATATCAGTCAACAGGAATCCCTCAGCATTTCTTGATACAGGAACAGTGTTTGAATATCTTGCAATATGTAATAGAAAAAAACAACATATAAAGCAAAATTATCAAATTCCTTAAAGGGCCATAATACCCAAATGTTTAAACACTTGAAAGTGATGCAGCATAGCTGTAAAAAGCTGATTAGAAAATATCTCCTGAACATCTCTATGTAAAAAAGAAAGATATTTTACCTCAAAAGTTCCTCAGTAGCCACCTCCCATTGTAAAGGATTTTTAAGCAGCATTTTAGTGTGTCTGTCCTGGGACATCTGAAGGGATGAGCATCGTGCACTCTCATATTATTTCACCAATCAGGTAAAGGAAGCTTACTATGAAATCTCATGAGAGTTAAGTCAAATCTCATGAGATCACAGTAAGAGTTCATGACCTCAGCACTGCTGATGCTGATTGGCTGCTGTTCATTTCTTCATTTTTTTTAATTTTTTACCTGCAGCTGGGAGCAGCTGAGTATAACTTTTTACACAGAACTTACTCTGCTGAGCTGAGGAAATTGTGAAGTAAATTATCTTCCTTTTTTACATAGAGATGCTCAGGTGATATTTTCCTGTCAGCTTTTTACAGTTATGCTGCATCAGTTTCAAGTGATTTAGCATATGAGTATTATGTCCCTTTAAATGACAGTTTCAGGAATGGAAAAAAATACAAAATAAACAAGCCTCTAGCAACCAGAAGCAACAAAAAAGTGAGACTTAAATAATGTGAAAAAAAGTGGAACAAGTATGACGCCCACATTTTTGGCGCCAAGTATGACACCCACATTATTGGCGCCAAGTACAACGCCCATATTTTTTGGCGCCAAGTATGACGCCACATCCTCTGACGCCGAAAACGATGCCCACATTTTTTGACGCAAAAAAAACGTCTGAACAAACTTCCGGCGTCAATTATGGCGCTGGAAATGACAAAATTATGCGCCAAAAAAAGTTTGCGCCAAAAATGACGCAATAAATTTAAGCATTTTCTGCCCGCAGGGAAAAAAGTCAATTGAAAATTTTCAAGTTAAGAAAAAAATATTTATTCATATGCATTATCCCAAATATTGAAACTGACAGTCTGAATGAAGGAATACTGATTATCCTGAATCATGGCAAATATAAGTTTAAACACATATATTTAGAACTTTACATATAAAGTGCCCAACCATAGCTTAGAGTGTCACAAATAAAATAAGACTTACTTACCCCAAGACACTCATCTACATAAAGTAGATAGCCAAACCAGTACTGAAGCGAGAATCAGTAGAGGTAATGGCATATAAGAGTATATCGTCGATCTGAAAAGGGAGGTAGGAGAAGAAATCTCTACAACCGATAACAGAGAACCTATGAAATAGATCCCCTAGAGGAAGACAATTGTATTCAAATAGGCAATACTCTCCTCACATCCCTCTGACATTCACTGCACGCTGAGAGGAAAACCGGGCTCCAACTTGCTGCGAAGCGCATATCAACGTAGAATCTAGCACAAACCTACTTCACCACCTCCATGGGAGGCAAAGTTTGTAAAACTGAATTGTGGGTGTGGTGAGGGGTGTATTTATAGGCATTTTAAGGTTTGGGAAACTTTGCCCCTCCTGGTAGGAATGTATATCCCATATGTCACTAGCTCATGGACTCTTGCTAATTACATGAAAGAAAAAAGGATTTTTTTTTTAAGCCAGCTGTCCGGTATTTTTCTGCAAATTTTACCAGACAGCGGGTTGAAAAAAAACAGACTGTCCGGTCAAATACTGGGCACCTGGCAACCTACGTACAAGGTGAGGATGGACTGGAGAAGGAGACAAATTTTAGCCGGTATGGTGCCTCATTATAGTCCAGTGAAATAAAAAATAATCAAAATGTCATGCTGTAGAAGATGTGGCAAAAAAGTTATCTGCACCTTTACTCTGGTAAGCAGCACAGCGGACTGGGCTAGGGGCATCTGGACTTAGTGTTAATAATCAGGGTCAGTGCAGAGAAACTGGCACAGCGAGAGTCACAGCTGTACTCTGTACATCCCCCATTTCAGCTATGCAGTTACAGAGCAGGCGATTGCTTTTAGCTGCCCTTCATACTGCAAATCATTCCTGTCTTACGCACAAGTGCTGCAAGTGCCGGCTCCCAGCTCTGAAGTCAGGGTGAAAAAGGTGTAAGTTCAGCTGCCGGCCTTATTTCCTCCCTCTTTTGCTGTAGCTTTTACTTCCTTAGGAATCGGAACCTTCACTAATTCAAAACCAGTGGCAGGCAGTGCTGTGTCTTCAGTCCCCCCTTCAGTATGGTCAGCAGTTTCAGACATTGACAGGACTCAGGTTCAGATAGGTGTCCCTCCTTATCAATGTGTACAAAATTGCTAAGTGTTGCTGCACTGTTTCTAAACTATTTCTCAATGAAATCCATGGACATGCTATAAATCATAGACCCTACCTAAACCATTTGTTTTTTCTTGTGCTACATTCTTTCTGTTTAACTCCTACATGACAAGAAGCATATGGTAAAGCGGCCCTTCTGTATTTGTCCCAATGTGTGTAATCACTGAGCACTTTGATTCATACTGTATGTGTGTATAATACATATACATACACATACCAACACTACAAGCACACTGCATATACTCACACACACACTATATACATACACTACACACACTATACATACACTACTCACACACACTACATACACATACATATTATATAAACAAACTACATATATATTCACACTCATACATGCACATTACACACACACACACACTCCATACACACACTATACATACACTACACACACACACACTACATACACATACTACTTACACATGCATATTATATACACACACTACATATATATTCACACTCATACATGCACACTACACGCACACACTCCATACACACACTATACATACACTACACACACTATACATACACTACACACACACTACAGACACATACTACTTACACATGCATATTACATACATACACTACATATATATTCACACTCATACATGCACACTACACACACACACACTCCATACACACACTTCACCTACATAAACACTACACACACACACACTACATAATCATACATAAATTAAACACACACATTTAATTATTAGTTTGATTAATGATCCTAACTTTCTACTGTGTCAACAGTTTGCCATAAGGAGGTGGCACAACATTCTGGGATGCAAATAGGTAAACTTGGTTGTCTTTAGATGCTATTTTGTAAATTGATATATTTTTTTCCTCCAATGTCATACCCACCTTATAATTATTTTTATTACTATGACACGAAGCAGTAAAAAAATGAGATGTGTCCAATTTACCCTCAAGATACCCTTATTTAGAAGTCTAGTTCAGTATAAAATAGTGGTCTTACACATATATAGAAATAAAGCACTAGTTTAAATCATAACTTCATATATACTGTATATATGTATGTGTTTCTCACAAATGTGTATTGAATGTATCATTGTGTACTTTATGTAGGTGGGTGTAGTGCATGTCTGTGCGTACATTTAATAATAGTTTTCTATCTGTGATCTGTGCCTGAGATTTGGGAAGAGTCAATGGGGTAGATTTATTAAGCAGCGGATGCTGCTTTCTATGCCCATCTTGCCAATAACGGAAGTTAAGAAGCAGCGGTCGTAGTTGGCAGACTGAAAGGTGTCAATCATCCCGATTGTATCAGACCAGGTTGATTGACACCCCCTGCTAGCGACCAATTGGCCGCTGGTGAGCAGGGGGTGGCATAGCACAGGCATTTTACTAGAAATGCTTGTGCAATGATAAATGCCGACAGCTTATGCTGTCGGCATTTAGCAATGTCGAGCGGACATGATTCGCTATAGCGAATCATGTCCGCTAGCCATTTAATAAATTGACCCCAATGAGTGCTTGTATCTGGATGTGGATTGGTGCCTATGTGTCTGTAGATGTCTATGCATCCCTGGTAGGAGCAAGAATTGGAGGGGGCGCATTTTGAATTTTAGCCCTGGGAGCAAGATTCTCTAGAAATGGCCCTGACTCTGACTTTCTTTTAAAGGGTTAATAATAACCTATTGCATAGTTGTTTTGCAAATGAGTGACATGCATTTAGAAAAAAGTTATGGTATTTTTCCATTAATGGCACATTATTATTATTATTATTATTATTATTATTATTATTATTGCCAAAGTACAGTAGAAGCTTTAATACCCCATCTACACTCTCTTTGTTGCCTCCACCTGGGGATTCAATGGGGGTGAAGCGTCAATCTACAAATTTTACTTTGGGTGGATGCTGGAGGATCAGTGATGCTCTGCACCAATCCTCTGGCATCCATCCCAAGTGAAACGCGTAGATTTATGCTTTGCCCCTCTTGAATCCCCCTGCGAGTGGAGATGGGGGAATTTCAGCTTATATAGTACAGAACAAATAATCTATAGTGCGATTTGGTGGCAGTTAAAGGTAAGTATTTCATAGTTAATTAGAAATAGTTAATAGTTATTAGTTTAGATTTGTAAAGTGCTAATAAGAAATAGTTCATAGTTATTTGGTTAGATTTGTAAATAGTTAAAAGTAAGTAGTTTATAGGTAGTAGGATATAGTTGATAATATTTTGCATATCTTTATCTTTGTTATTTCTTTCTGCTCAGATATGTTTTCATCTATGTAAATATAATTTTTGTTGATTACCAAAAATTCACATTAACAAATAAAATTATAAATATATGTCTACATCTGTGAATACATATATATTTTTGTTTGTTAATGTTTGACATTTTACATTGCAAATGGTTAATTAAATATTAAGTTACCTGAGGAATCCGATTTTGAAATCTGGTTTTTGGCACAAATAAGTCCTGGAAAATATTGTCAGAATTCAGAGTGTCTGAAATACAAATTAAACATTTTGACAATTTGACCAAGGACATTTAAAAAAAAAAAGTTTTTTACCTGCTTAGTACTCGTCATCTTCGCTGTGTACATTTTTTCCAATATTTGCAGGATGGGAAGGGGACATAGAACCCACATATAAGGGATGTGATATAATGACAAATATTAATCTGTTGCGAAATGTCAGAAATTGGATTTTCCGACCTCAAAAGGTTCAGGAATTTTTTTTCATACTGTTTAAATTTTGGTTGCTGAATTTTTCCATTTATGTTCTTAGCTTTTAGTTGTTTTTTTTTTTTCAATGTGGCTAATTGTTTTTTTTTTCCTTGAAACCTTCCTTTTGATGTCAAAAATTATTTTCCGACATTGTGGAACAGATTTCTCATTTTTTACAGTCAAGTTGATAATATCTGCAATGACATCCCTTTCATGTGAATTTTTCTCTCTACTCTTTAGGTAGATATATTGTGACTCTATGGCAGTCACAAGAAATTAATTTTCTTCCAGGGTAAAGCGTGATGCCGCCATGGAAATTTTTTAAAGACTAATGGAAAGTGGTCCAATTAATATTTTTTGTCATAAAATTAGTAAAATGTGTTAAAAATCTCATTGGCTGTTAATATTGATGATAATTGGATTTGTGTTGAAATAAACTGCACTAAATTATGGTTGACGTGTGTTTTGTAAATTGCAAATGGTTGAAAAGTGTGTCGCACTTAGAATTGAATTGTATTACATTATGCATATGTTAGATACCTATAGACTGACCATATACTTTATTAGTGAAGACAACAAAAGACTCCATACAAATGTCATTTATGGATTATCAAACCACAAAATAAGAACTACAGACAATTACCAAGCACATAAAAATCATGGGAAAAATATGCTTAATGAAATCATGATCACTAACAGTATTGGAAATGTCTTGAGGTATCCTTACATCCAGTGATTCTAGCAGAGGCAGAGTTGATGTTAACTGTAAGGCCTAAGGGAGGAAATATGGCATATTGCAGAACTGAATGGTCACAACATTTTTGCCTTGGTTTTGGTGGTGGTGTAACTCACAACACTCCTTTTGGACTTCTAAGTGAAAACTGCAGTGTAACCTTATTTTCTGGAATATTAATTAAAATATGCCAGTGCTACAAATATTTAAATAAATGTTCCAAATGATAATATATCTGTGTCTTTGTTTATCATAATGCAGTTATTATTGTACACTGTCCCTTTAAATAAATCTGTTCCAATAGTGGTAATATTTACATAGAGTTGACTTCTTTGTGCAATATAGCAAATATAAGAGTAAAAACTCCATTCAAGATTAGCATATTGATTACATAAACGTATTTATGTGTGCACAATCGGCTAGATTTAGAGTTTTGTCAGTAACGACCCGCGTAGCTAACGCATGCTTTTTTCCCCCCGCACCTTTTAAATCCCGCTGGTATTTAGAGTTCACAGAATGGCTGCGTTTTCAGTGCGTTAGGCTCCAAAAAGGGAGCGTAGAGCATAATTTACCGCCACTGCAAATCTTGATACCAGCGGTGCTTACGGACGCGGCCAGCTTAAAAAACGTGCTCGTGCACGATTCCCCCATAGGAAACAATGGGGCAGTTTGAGCTGAAAAAAAACCTAACACCTGCAAAAAAGCAGCGTTCAGCTCCTAACGCAGCCCCATTGTTTCCTATGGGGAAACACTTCCTAAGTCTGCACCTAACACTCTAACATGTACCTCGAGTCTAAACAACCCTAACCTTACACTAATTAACCCCTAATCTGCCGCCCCCGCTATCGCTACAATATAAATTATAATTATATTGTAGCTATTTTAGGATTAATATTTTTTTTACAGGCAACTTTGTAATTATTTTAACCAGGTACAATAGCTATTAAATAGTTAATAACTATTTAATAGTTACCTAGTTAAAATAATTACAAAATTACCTGTAAAATAAATCCTAACCTAAGTTACAATTAAACCTAACACTACACTAGCAATAAATTAATTAAATAAAATACCTACAATTATCTACAATTAAACCTAACACTACACTATCAATAAATTAATTAAATACAATACCTACAAATAAATACAATTAAATAAACTAACTAAAGTACAAAAAATAAAAAAGAACTAAGATACAAAAAAGAAAAAAATATTTACAAACATTAGAAAAATATTACAACAATTTTAAACTAATTACACCTACTCTAAGCCCCCTAATAAAATAACAAAGCCCCCCAAAATAAAAAAATGCCCTACCCTATTCTAAAATTAAAATAGAAAAGCTCTTTTACCTTACCAGCCCTTAAAAGGGCCATTTGCGGCGCATGCCCCAAAGAATTCAGCTCTTTTGCCTGGAGAAAAAAAACATACAATACCCCCCCCAACATTACAACCCACCACCCACATACCCCTAATCTAACCCAAACCCCCCTTAAATAAACCTAACACTAAGCCCCTGAAGATCTTCCTACCTTATCTTCACCAAACCGCGTATCACACCGATCCGTCCTGGCTCCGATGTCTTGATCCAAGCCCAAGCGGGGGGCTGAAGACATCCATCCTCAGGCTGAAGTCTTGATCCAAGCGGGCAGAAGAGGACATCCGGACCGGCAAACATCTTCATCCAAGCCGCATCTTCTATGTTCTTCCCTCCGATGATGACCGGCTCCATCTTGAAGACCTCCAGCGCGGATCCATCCTTTTCTTCCGACGACTAGACGATGAATGAAGGTTCCTTTAAGGGACGTCATCCAAGATGGCGTCCCTCAAATTCCGATTGGCTGATAGGATTCTATCAGCCAATCGGAATTAAGGTAGGAAAATTCTGATTAGCAGATCAGCCAATCAGATTGAGCTCACATTCTATTGGCTGTTCCGATCAGCCAATAGAATGCAAGCTCAATCTGATTGGCTGATCGGATCAGCCAATCGGATTGAACTTGATTCTGATTGGCTGATTCCATCAGCCAATCAGAATTTTCCTACCTTAATTCCAATTGGCTGATAGAATCCTATCAGCCAATCAGAATTCGAGGGACGCCATCTTGGATGACGTCCCTTAAAGGAACCTTCATTCGTCGTCTAGTCGTCGGAAAAAAAGGATGGATCCGCGCTGGAGGTCTTCAAGATGGAGCCGGTCGTCATCGGATGGAAGAACATAGAAGATGCGGCTTGGATGAAGATGTTTGCCGGTCCGGATGTCCTCTTCTGCCCGCTTGGATCAAGACTTCAGCTGGAGGATGGATGTCTTCAGCCCCCCGCTTGGGCTTGGATCAAGACATCGGAGCCAGGACAGATCGGTGTGATACCCGGTGTGGTGAAGATAAGGTAGGAAGATCTTCAGGGGCTTAGTGTTAGGTTTATTTAAGGGGGGTTTGGGTTAGATTAGGGGTATGTGGGTGGTGGGTTGTAATGTTGGGGGGGGGTATTGTATGTTTTTTTTCTCCAGGCAAAGGAGCTGAATTCTTTGGGGCATGCCCCGCAAATGGCCCTTTTAAGGGCTGGTAAGGTAAAAGAGCTTTTCTATTTTAATTTTAGAATAGGGTAGGGCATTTTTTAATTTTGGGGGGCTTTGTTATTTTATTAGGGGGCTTAGAGTAGGTGTAATTAGTTTAAAATTGTTGTAATATTTTTCTAATGTTTGTAAATATTTTTTTATTTTTTGTAACTTAGTTCTTTTTTATTTTTTGTACTTTAGTTAGTTTATTTAATTGTATTTATTTGTAGGTATTTTATTTAATTTATTTATTGATAGTGTAGTGTTAGGTTTAATTGTAACTTAGGTTAGGATTTATTTTACAGGTAATTTTGTAATTATTTTAACTAGGTAGCTATTAAATAGTTATTAACTATTTAATAGCTATTGTACCTGGTTAAAATAAATACAAAGTTGCCTGTAAAATAAATATTAATCCTAAAATAGCTACAATATAATTATAATTTATATTGTAGATATATTTGGGTTTATTTTACAGGTAAGTATTTAGCTTTAATTAGGAATAATTTATTTAATAAGAGTTAATTTATTTCGTTAGAGTTAAATTATATTTAACTTAGGGGGGTGTTAGTGTTAGGGTTAGACTTAGCTTTAGGGGTTAATACATTTATTAGAGTAGCGGTGTGGTCCGGTCGGCAGATTAGGGGTTAATAAGTGTAGGTAGGTGTCGGCGACGTTGAGGGGGGCAGATTAGGGGTTAATAAATATAATATAGGGGTCGGCGGTGTTAGAGGCAGCAGATTAGGGGTACATAAGTATAACGTAGCTGGCGGCGGTGTGCGGTCGGCAGATTAGGGGTTAAATGTTTTTATTATAGTGGCGGTGATGTGGGGGGACCTCGGTTTAGGGGTACATAGGTAGTTTATGGGTGTTAGTGTACTTTAGAGCACAGTAGTTAAGAGCTTTATGAACCGGCGTTAGCCCAAAAAGCTTTTAACTCCTGGTTTTTTTCTGCGGCTGGAGTTTTGTCGTTAGATTTCTAACGCTCACTTCAGCCACTACTCTAAATACCGTCGTTAGAAAGATCCCATTGAAAAGATAGGATACGCAAATGGCATAGGGGGATCTGCGGTATGGAAAAGTCGCGGCTGCAAAGTGAGCGTTAGACCCTTTAATGACTGACTCCAAATACCAGCGGGCAGTAAAACCAGCGCTAGGAGCCTCTAACGCTGGTTTTGACGGCTACCGCCAAACTCTAAATCTAGGCCAATGTGAATACGTTTGGAACATTGTTCATGTACTCAAAAAAAATCTCTATAAATGTGTAGTAATATTTTTTCATTTGTGCATGAAGCTATATTGATGTTAATTTTGTAATATTCTACAGTATTGCCCACATAATTTCTATCTAAAGTACATAATTCCTTTGCCATGTTTTATACGTAATCACAATGTACGCACACATTTATGTAGTCTCCAACATGACGTTTGCTCAGTGTACTAGATTCAGTAGCAGTGTTCTGGGCTACCCATGTTTAAGGATGTGCCTATGGTAACATACATTGAGCCCCAGAACAGCACATGTATATTGAAGCTGGAGATCACTATTGCTGTTTCCCTCTGCACATCCTGCAACATGTATAAGTTGTGTCTATAAAAACATGCCCAAGGTGTCAACCCTAGGCTGACTCCAGCGATCAATGCAAAAAGTGCTAAAGATATAAATCTAATTAAGGTGACCATTGTCCTTTCTTGTGCTGACCCTATAATTAAATGTTTTATATGCATATGCACATGGTAGATGTGTTAATATGCAGTTCTAAGTGTTTTTCCAACACATTAATAGTTGTCACCATTTTAATTAATTAGTCTGTTTTAATAGAAAAAATGTGTTCATATTCCCTCAATTAATAACGTCACAGCCCAAGCAGGCCTTTGAATGTGTAAATGGTGTAGCATGAACACAATATCGTAGTAAAATCCCCTTGTGATAATATATGCTAACCCATAAATGGCACAAGCAAGCAATGTTTCTACTTTTAACTTGTAATCCCACCCCAAAAAAACATGTGGAAGGTTCACAATAGCAAAATCTCGCTAGTGCAATTTACGGCTTCACATAAACGCTATTTTACGCTCTAACTGGTGAACACACCATGTAAACATTCACAGTGCAGGTGGAAAAAGTATGTGAACCCTTGGATTTAATAACTGGTTGAACCTCCTTTGGCAGCAATAACTTCAACCAAACGTTTCCTGTAGTTGCAGATCAGACGTGCACAACGGTCAGGAGTAATTCTTGACCATTCCTCTTTACAGAACTGTTTCAGTTCAGCAATATTCTTGGGATGTCTGGTGTGAATCGCTTTCTTGAGGTCATGCCACAGCATCTCAATCGGGTTGAGGTCAGGACTCTGACTGGGCCACTTCAGAAGGCGTATTTTCTTCTGTTTAAGCCATTCTGTTGTTGATTTACTTCTATGCTTTGGGTCATTGTCCTGTTGCAACACCCATCTTCTGTTGAGCTTCAGCTGGTAGACAGATGGCCTTAAGTTCTCCTGCAAAATGTCTTGATAAACTTGGGAATTCATTTTTCCTTCGATGATAGCAATCCGTCCAGGCCCTGATGCAGCAAAGCAGCCCCAAACCATGATGCCCCCACCACCATACTTCACAGTTGGGATGAGGTTTTGATGTTGGTGTGCTGTGCCTCTTTTTCGCCACACTTAGGCCTAGATTTGGAGTTCGGCGGTAAAAGGGCTGTTAACGCTCCGCGGGCTTTTTTCTGGCCGCACCATAAAATTAACTCTGGTATCGAGAGTTCAAACAAATGCTGCGTTAGGCTCCAAAAAAGGAGCGTAGAGCATTTTTACCGCAAATACAACTCTCGATACCAGAGTTGCTTATGGACGCGGCCGGCCTCAAAAACGTGCTCGTGCACGATTCCCCCATAGGAAACAATGGGGCTGTTTGAGCTGAAAAAAAAACCTAACACCTGCAAAAAAGCAGCGTTCAGCTCCTAACGCAGCCCCATTGTTTCCTATGGGGAAACACTTCCTACGTCTGCACCTAACACTCTAACATGTACCCCGAGTCTAAACACCCCTAGCCTTACACTTATTAACCCCTAATCTGCCGCCCCCCGCTATCGCTGACCCCTGCATATTTTTTTAAACCCCTAATCTGCCGCTCCGTAAACCGCCGCCACCTACGTTATCCCTATGTACCCCTAATCTGCTACCCCTAACACCGCCGACCCCTATATTATATTTATTAACCCCTAACCTGCCCCCCACAACGTCGCCGACACCTGCCTACACTTATTAACCCCTAATCTGCCGAGCGGACCTGAGCGCTACTATAATAAAGTTATTAACCCCTAATCCGCCTCACTAACCCTATCATAAATAGTATTAACCCCTAATCTGCCCTCCCTAACATCGCCGACACCTAACTTCAATTATTAACCCCTAATCTTCCGATCGGAGCTCACCGCTATTGTAATAAATGGATTAACCCCTAAAGCTAAGTCTAACCCTAACACTAACACCCCCCTAAGTTAAATATAATATTTATCTTAACGAAATAAATTAACTCTTATTAAATAACTTATTCCTATTTAAAGCTAAATACTTACCTGTAAAATAAATCCTAATATAGCTACAATATAAATTATAATTATATTATAGCTATTTTAGGATTAATATTTATTTTACAGGCCACTTTGTAATTATTTTAACCAGGTACAATAGCTATTAAATAGTTAAGAACTATTTAATAGTTACCTAGTTAAAATAATAACAAATTTACCTGTAAAATAAATCCTAACCTAAGTTATAATTAAACCTAACACTACCCTATCAATAAAATAATTAATAAACTACCTACAATTACCTACAATTAACCTAACACTACACTATCAATAAATTAATTAAACACAATTCCTACAAATAAATACAATTAAATAAACTAGCTAAAGTACAAAAAATAAAAAAGAACTAAGTTACAGAAAATAAAAAAATATTACAAACATAAGAAAAATATTACAACAATTTTAAACTAATTACACCTACTCTAAGCCCCCTAATAAAATAACAAAGCCCCCCAAAATAAAAAATTCCCTACCCTATTCTAAATTAAAAAAGTTACAAGCTCTTTTACCTTACCAGCCCTGAACAGGGCCCTTTGCGGGGCATGCCCCAAGAATTTCAGCTCTTTTGCCTGTAAAAAAAAACATACAATACCCCCCCCCCAACATTACAACCCACCACCCACATACCCCTAATCTAACCCAAACCCCCCTTAAATAAACCTAACACTAAGCCCCTGAAGATCTTCCTACCTTGTCTTCACCATCCAGGTATCACCGATCCGTCCTGGCTCCAAGATCTTCATCCAACCCAAGCGGGGGTTGGCGATCCATAATCCGGTCCAGAAGAGGCTCCAAAGTCTTCCTCCTATCCGGCAAGAAGAGGACATCCGGACCGGCAAACATCTTCTCCAAGCGGCATCTTCGATCTTCTTCCATCCGGAGCGAAGCGGCAGGATCCTGAAGACATCCAGCGCGGAACATCCATCCGGACCGACGACTGAACGACGAATGACTGTTCCTTTAAGGGACGTCATCCAAGATGGCGTCCCTCGAATTCCGATTGGCTGATAGGATTCTATCAGCCAATCGGAATTAAGGTAGGAATTTTCTGATTGGCTGATGGAATCAGCCAATCAGAATCTAGTTCAATCCGATTGGCCGATCCAATCAGCCAATCAGATTGAGCTCGCATTCTATTGGCTGATCGGAACAGCCAATAGAATGTGAGCTCAATCTGATTGGCTGATTGGATCAGCCAATCGGATTGAACTTGATTCTGATTGGCTGATTCCATCAGCCAATCAGAAAATTCCTACCTTAATTCCGATTGGCTGATAGAATCCTATCAGCCAATCGGAATTCGAGGGACGCCATCTTGGATGACGTCCCTTAAAGGAACAGTCATTCGTCGTTCAGTCGTCGGTCCGGATGGATGTTCCGCGCTGGATGTCTTCAGGATCCTGCCGCTTCGCTCCGGATGGAAGAAGATCGAAGATGCCGCTTGGAGAAGATGTTTGCCGGTCTGGATGTCCTCTTCTTGCCGGATAGGAGGAAGACTTTGGAGCCTCTTCTGGACCGGAATATGGATCGCCAACCCCCGCTTGGGTTGGATGAAGATCTTGGAGCCAGGACGGATCGGTGATACCTGGATGGTGAAGACAAGGTAGGAAGATCTTCAGGGGCTTAGTGTTAGGTTTATTTAAGGGGGGTTTGGGTTAGATTAGGGGTATGTGGGTGGTGGGTTGTAATGTTGGGGGGGGGGGTATTGTATGTTTTTTTTTACAGGCAAAAGAGCTGAAATTCTTGGGGCATGCCCCGCAAAGGGCCCTGTTCAGGGCTGGTAAGGTAAAAAGAGCTTGTAACTTTTTTAATTTAGAATAGGGTAGGGAATTTTTTATTTTGGGGGGCTTTGTTATTTTATTAGGGGGCTTAGAGTAGGTGTAATTAGTTTTAAAATTGTTGTAATATTTTCTTATGTTTGTAAATATTTTTTTATTTTCTGTAACTTAGTTCTTTTTTATTTTTTGTACTTTAGCTAGTTTATTTAATTGTATTTATTTGTAGGAATTGTGTTTAATTAATTTATTGATAGTGTAGTGTTAGGTTAATTGTAGGTAATTGTAGGTAGTTTATTTAATTATTTTATTGATAGGGTAGTGTTAGGTTTAATTATAACTTAGGTTAGGATTTATTTTACAGGTAAATTTGTTATTATTTTAACTAGGTAACTATTAAATAGTTCTTAACTATTTAATAGCTATTGTACCTGGTTAAAATAATTACAAAGTTGCCTGTAAAATAAATATTAATCCTAAAAGTAGCTATAATATAATTATAATTTATATTGTAGCTATATTAGGATTTATTTTACAGGTAAGTATTTAGCTTTAAATAGGAATAAGTTATTTAATAAGAGTTAATTTATTTCGTTAGATAAATATTATATTTAACTTAGGGGGGTGTTAGTGTTAGGGTTAGACTTAGCTTTAGGGGTTAATCCATTTATTAGAATAGCGGTGAGCTCCGATCGGAAGATTAGGGGTTAATAATTGAAGTTAGGTGTCGGCGATGTTAGGGAGGGCAGATTAGGGGTTAATACTATTTATGATAGGGTTAGTGAGGCGGATTAGGGGTTAATAACTTTATTATAGTAGCGCTCAGGTCCGCTCGGCAGATTAGGGGTTAATAAGTGTAGGCAGGTGTCGGCGACGTTGAGGGGGGCAGATTAGGGGTTAATAAATATAATATAGGGGTCGGCGATGTTAGGGGCAGCAGATTAGGGGTACATAGGGATAACGTAGGTGGCGGCGATTTGCGGTCGGAAGATTAGGGGTTAATTATTTTAAGTAGCTGGCGGCGACGTTGTGGGGGGCAAGTAAGGGTTTAATAAATGTAATACAGGGGTCGGCGGGGTTAGGGGCAGCAGATTAGGGGTACATAAATATAACGTAGGTGGCGGTCGGCAGATTAGGGGTTAAAAATTTTAATCGAGTGGCGGCGGTGTGGGGGGACCTCGGTTTAGGGGTACATAGGTAGTTT
Source organism: Bombina bombina (assembly GCF_027579735.1). NCBI lineage: Eukaryota > Metazoa > Chordata > Amphibia > Anura > Bombinatoridae > Bombina > Bombina bombina. The sequence continues at coordinate 477,955,567 of NC_069502.1, read as the reverse complement.
ATGGGTGTTAGTGTACTTTAGGGTACAGTAGTTAAGAGCTTTATGAACCGGCGTTAGCCAGAAAGCTCTTAACTCCTGCTATTTTCAGGCGGCTGGAATCTTGTCGTTAGAGCTCTAACGCTCACTTCAGAAACGACTCTAAATACCAGCGTTAGAAAGATCTCATTGAAAATATAGGCTACGCAAATGGCGTAGGGGGATCTGCGGTATGGAAAAGTCGCGGCTGTAAAGTGAGCGTTAGACCCTTTAATCACTGACTCCAAATACCAGCGGGCGGCCAAAACCAGCGTTAGGAGCCTCTAACGCTGGTTTTGACGGCTACCGCCGAACTCCAAATCTAGGCCATAGTGTTGTGTGTTTCTTCTAAACAACTCAACTTTGGTTTCATCTGTCCACAGAATATTTTGCCAGTACTGCTGTGGAACATCCAGGGGCTCTTGTGCAAACAGTAAACATGCAGCAATGTTTTGTTTGGACAGCAGTGGCTTCCTCTGTGGTATCCTCCCATGAAATCCATTATTGTTTAGTGTTTTACGTATTGTAGATTCACTAACAGGGATGTTAGCATTTGCCAGTGACTTTTGTAAGTCTTTAGCTGACACTCTAGGATTCTTCTTCACCTCATTGAGCAGTCTGCGTTGTGCTCTTGCAGTCATCTTTACAGGACGGCCACTTCTAGGGAGAGTAGCAGCAGTGCTGAACTTTCTCCATTTATAGACAATTTGTCTTACCGTGGACTGATGAACAGCAAGGCTTTTGGAGATACTTTTATAACCCTTTCCAGCTTTATGCAAGTCAACAATTCTTAATTGTAGGTCTTCTGAGAGCTCTTTTGTGTGAGGCATCATTCACATCAGGCAATGCTTCTTGTGAAAAGCAAACCCAGAACTGGTGTGTGTTTTTTATAGGGCAGGGCAGCTGTAACCAACACCTCCAATCTCATCTCATTGTTTGGACTCCAGTTGGCTGACATCTCACTCCAATTAGCTCTTGGAGATGTCATTAGTCTAGGGGGTTCACATACTTTTTCCACCTGCACTGTGAATGTTTACATGGTGTGTTCAATAAAAACATGGCAACATTTCATTCTTTGTGTGTTATTAGTTTAAGCAGACTGTGATTGTCTATTGTTGTGACTTATATGATGATCAGATCACATTTTATGACCAATTTGTGCAGAAATCCATATCATTCCAAAGGGTTCACATACTTTTTCTTGCAACTGTATATATATATATATATATATATATATCCGCATTCGCTTGGAATTAGACTATATGGATTTCCCTGAATCATAACAGGCATATCTATGTGCTCAGAAGCAACCTCCTGCCTGCAAGCATCCAGTTTTTAAACCCTTCTGGACCGATCCCTAATTTCAGAATTCATACATGCCTACAATATGAATTACAAAGTAACAGTTATACATAAACAAAGAAACAATGTTACATCATCCATTTAAATTAATATCCAGTACAAACACTAAGCACATTCAACATGCAATCGCCCTGCACGCCAATGCATTTTTTCATGTAATGTGACCTTGCCAGCGTTAGAGGTTGTTTTCATGATATCATCACCAATAAATAGTTTACAGTTTCCATAGTGATGATGAAATCAACATCTCCATTCATTCATTTTCTTTCTTACAAAACTGGCTAACTTTTTTCAGACAAGCTCTGTAAAAATTAACAATGTGGTGATAATATGGTAAAAAACATATCGCGAGAGTCAAATATTAACATTATATTTACTTATTATCATAAAAGTCTGGATCTAGTAACTTGGTAATCTTGTTTGTTTTTGTCTACTGTATTTTACATTTATAATTGTTCAATTTCAAATTTTATTATGTTTCCAATACACCAAACTTCATAATTAGTGTTAGTGGAAGCATTTTAAAGAAAGCTCCTAATTTGAGCTTTCTGGAGCTTGACTATTTAGAACCCGCTGGCTTTCTCTTTGGAGAAGTGCTTTGTAATAATTACCTAATTTATTTTATCAATAGTAAAGAATCTCAGATTGTATTTATCATCAGAATGAAGGCTATTCATTTGTTCTGCAGCGGTACATGAGGGTTCCATTTAATATCCTTCTATGGGCTAGATTACGAGTTGAGTGCAAAATATCACTTACGCTAAAGATATATTTGTGCTCTATTGAGTAATACAAGCATTCACATTGCACAGAAGCATTGTGCTCAGGAGAGCGCGCTTCCAAAGGCTCCATTCTGATGCCGTCATACACAGCACAGAACCTAATTGCAGTGAAGGGGTAAGTAGTGCAGCGTTAAGCAGCAAATTTAAATATATATTTATATGAATATATACAAATATATGTATGTGTTAATATGTGTATATGCACATATTAACACATAAATATATACTGTATGTATATAAGCATATACATATATATTGACAGGGAACACACAGTTCCCATATACCACAAGTTCCCATTGCAGTCCCTCTATTCTGTAAATAGATGTTTTGTTCAAATAGAAAATAACTGTGTGTAAGAACAAATTGAAGTAGCCCTAAAATAAAATTGCCCTGTGGATTCTTTCTCTTTAAGAAATTATCACAAGGCCTTAAATTCCAGATCATGTTTGATGTTGGAGTACAAACTCTAAACATCAATACTAACCAAATAATTGGATTCAGGTCTGGGCTCTGGCTGGGCCATCCCAAAACTTTAATCTTCTTCTGGTGAAGCCATTCCTTTGTTGATTTGGATGTATGCTTTGGGTCGTTGTCATGCTGAAAGATGAAGTTCCTCTTCATGTTCAGCTTTCTAGCAGAAGCCTGAAGTTTTTGTGCCAATATTGACTGGTATTTGGAACCGTTCATTATTCCCTCTACCTTGACTAAGGCCCCAGTTCAAGCTGAAGAAAAACAGACCCAAAGGATGATGCTGACACCAGCATGCTTCACTGTGGGTATGGTGTTCTTTTAGTGATATGCAGTGTTGTTTTTGCGCCAAACATATCTTTTGGAATTATGGCAAAAAAGTTCAACTTTGGTTTCATCAGACCAGAACACCTTTTGCAACATGCTTTTGGGAAACTTCAGATGTGTTTTTGCAAAATTTAGCCAGGCTTGGATGAATATGGGCGATTGTTGTCACATGTACCACACAGCCAGTACTTGACAGATATTCCTGCAGCTCCTTTAATGTTGCTGTAGGCCTCTTGGCAGCCTCCCAGACCAGTTTTCTTCTCGTCTTTTCATCAATTTTGGAGGGACATCCAGTTCTTGGTAATGTCACTGTTGCACCATATTTTCTTCACTTGATGATGACTGTCTTCACTGTGTTCCATGGTATATCTAATGCCTTGGAAATTCTTTTGTACCCTTCTCCTGCTTTAGAAGCTCTCTGCGGACCATGGCTTTTGCTGTAGGATGCGACTAACAAAATGTCAGGAAAGACCTACTAGAACAGCTGAACTTTATTTGGGGTTAATCAGAGGCACTTTAAATGATGACAGGTGTGTAATGACTCCTATTTAACATGATTTTGAATGTGATTGCTTAATTCTGAACACAGCTACATCCCCAGTTATAAAAGGGTGTTCACACTTATGCAACCATATTATTTTATTTTTTTATTTTTATTTCCCTTTACCTAAAAGATTTCAGTTTGTTTTTCAATTGAGTTGTACAGTTTATAGGTCACATTAAAGGTGGAAAAAGTTCTGAAATGATTTATCTTTGTCTCATTTTTTACATCACATAAACCGGAACATTTTAACAGGGGTGTGTAGACTTTTTATATCCACTGTATATGTATACTACCATTATATATATATATATAATATATATATATATATATATATATATTCCCAAAATTATTCTTTACAAATTGGTAATTGTAATTCATGCCACTCGCTGTGCTCAAACATTGTGTTTATAAATATTGTGTTTATAACTGTTTCAATTACAATGTTATATTTAAATTAAAATTGTGAAAGATGCTTTTGATAGATTATAAGTATTTTATGTACAGGAATCATGGTTTTTTTCCTTTACATATTTTAGCCAATCATGTTAAGATTTGGTCCTTTAAAAGGCATCTGCTGTAGCTGAATGTCAGGCTATGACTACAGTTTGTTAGCCGAAATGTTTAAAACCTTCCAGGCTACATTAATTCCTGTTTTGATGTTAGATGTTGGATCATCCATATGATTTGTTTTAAATCGTTTTCAATAAAGTGGAACTTTTAAACTGCAATTGACGGATTCCTTCTGTTCTGAATTATAGGTACTGGCAGACAGCTGCCAGTACCTAAGATGGTGGCACTAGTTAGATGGGGAGAGTTAGAGAGTTGTTTGGGAGGGGTCAGGGAGGTTGGAGGGTAAGAGGGCATCTGTCACTGCAGAAAAAAAAATATATTAAAAAAACTTAAATTTTTATATTGGCAGACAAAATGTACAGCTAATGCACAGTATTGTGCACGCTAAAGGGAAGTTCATGATATGGCTCATCAAGAAGACAGCAATATCACTGATCTGTGATTGTGCGCCACTTCTGTCATAGGGTAAAACAATACTTAAATTCCAAGATGGTGATGCCCAGTGTGAAGATGTGGAGCTAAATGAACCAGCATTTTTGAGAAGAGCTTTAAAAAGATATGCAGGCAGAGGAGGAAAAAACGGTGAGTAGCAACTATGCTACTGTAGTTGTACCCAGAAATGTATTGTATTTTTTAACAACTAATATAGAGTTTGATTACAATCCTTTAGAAAGAAAAAAAAAATTAGAATGCATCTTCATATTATTCTAAGGCTAAATAAATGCATCATTATGTCTAGGATTGATTTGTGTCCCTTTAATAAATCATGGTGAATAGGAGACAAAATCAGCCAATAAAAAATAGTTAATAAATGTATGAGTCTATATCCTTTTTAGAAATGTGAATTAATCTTCAAAAAGGTCATTTAGATTTTTTTTTCTATTTCAAGTATAACATTGAAAATATTCAATTATTTTACACTTAGAAGTGGGAATCATATAATATTTGTGCCATCCAATTTACATGTAGTATTTCATAAGTGAAAATGAGAAACATAAATTTATAATAAACAATCTTTCCACATTTATTTTTTTCTGAAATATAAGACAGTGTACATTAAAAAAAAATCCACACATTTCCCTCCTCAATACACAATAAAAGTACTGTCATTGTTGATGCCTAAGGCATAGATTTTATTCAAAGGTTTTCATTTGCATTTCCTAAATGAAATAAAACATTTTTGGACACGTTCAACGTTACATTTATTCATAATTTATAATTGTAAAAAACATATGCAGCGCTGATGCTGCTTCAAGTTTGAACTTTAATGAGTTTATTTTGTGTAACTGTCAATTATTTTTTGGAAAGAATGTATAAAGTCGAAGAGACAAAATATAAAAATAATTTTTATTCAAGAGGACTTGATAAACCATACAAATCACTTTGAACAATATACTAGAAATAGAACTTGAACTTAGGGCAGACATTTATTTAAAAATATAAATAATGGAAGCTGATGCCTCTAAACAATTCAAACAAAACCTTTCAAGACAGTTCAAAAAATTACAAACCACGTTTAAAGCAAATCTCTATTGAGAAGTGGCAAGATTTTAAATGAGGTTGCTTTTAAAATTTCATCTTTGATATACATTTTTACCTTATCAGGAAATTGTCTGTATTCCATTGTCATACCTCAATGAATTTTGAACAAGAATTCATGCAGGAGGGAAAATAATAGAAATTGGATTTTTGGTAGCATTGCCTTACAGTCATTCTGAAAGTTTAAAATATAACTGGTTACGTATATGTAATATTGAAGAGGTCCTCTCAAACTTTGCCTATGCACACTGTCAAACATGTCATTGTGTTAAACAAGTAGTTTATGAGTTATTTACATATTTTTTACTTTCATTTCATACTTTAAAAAAAACAAAAAACAATTTCCTATATTAAATCAACAACAACATTTGCTGAATAAACTAATTATTCATATTGGTAATGATGGGGTCTATGCAAATAGATTTTTTTTTTTTTTTACCTGCTTTTAGTTAATTACCCCAATAATTTGCTTGGGGACAGTTTTACAACACTATTCAAATTCATAAATTTACCAGAAAACACCTTTTAAACTGATATTTAAATGATTTGAGTTTTCCAATGCAACCTCTTAAAAAAAAAGCTACACTGAGAAGTTTGTCAATGGATTAGTATTGTCCACTTTTCTAGGTTACTTTGCCATTTTCTCAAGTTTCAAGGGGGCACTTTTTATCTCCTTTCACTCTACCCTGAGGGATCATATAGTGTGTGATCATTTGCAAACATTCAATAAACTTCATAAACATTTTTCAAGAACTACCTGTTTCAGGCCCCAATACAGTTGCCAGTCTGTACTTCATATCACTGTAAGAAGAATGCAATGGTAGTGCTATGAGAGTATTAAGTTGTGCTATGGATGGTATGAAGGAACTGTGGTAATTAGCTTTGAGGGTAGAGCTGCTTCAAAAGAGAGGTGTGCTAAGGAGAGTGCAATGTGCATTTGTGGTACTGCTAAACCAAGCCCTGAGAATCAGTAGTGAGGATTGCACTATTTGTTTCCTCAACATTCAACATAACCCAGCACCCAAAAGTACAACAAAAGTGGCACTGGAAGTTTTAAAGACCTGTGTCATTAACACAACACCAATTGTGTTATATTCTAGCAGACATTGGTCTTTTAACAACAAAAATAAAAAATAAAATCCCTGTATGGAAAATAATTATACATAGCTAGTTTTACCAAACTTTGCTGTATGCTTTTGTTTAAAAAAAAACAACAAATACTGGGAGCCCCCCCTTTAATTAACAGAAAAATGAATGCATGCAATAAAAATCTAACTCTAAGGGTGGGAAAGGCATTTCTGCATGCCAGAACATTTTTCAAATTTAAAGTTGTATAGTATTCGAAAGCAATCCATCAATGTCATTGTCTGTTTATTAATACTTGTGTGTACCATCTATATACAGAGTATATATATATATAATATATATATATATATATAGATATAATATATATATATATATATATATATATATATATATAAAACTATATACCCATACAATTTCCATCCAAAGTTGCACACACCAAGATAAACAACTATTCATTGCACTGTATTAAGCAAACAGACATCCACTGGTGCGAATGACAATGCCCACAGGTATTCCGGAATACAACTTAAAGGGACACTAAACCCAAAATAGAGAATACAAATTTAAACAACATTCCAATTTAATTGTATTATTTATTTTGCTTCACTTATAGATATCCTTATTTGAAGAAAAAGCAATGCACATGGGTGAGTCAATTACAAGAGGCTTCTATGTGCAGCAACACATCAGCAGCTACTGAGCCTATCTAGATAGAATATCAAGAGAATAAAACAAATTAGATAACAGAAGTAAATTAGAAAGTTGTTTAAAATTGCATGCTCTTTCTAAATCATGAAAGAAAAAAATTTGGGTTTCATGTCCCTTTAACCTTTCCCAAAACAGTTCTGCACAGAAGGTTGAGAATATGAATTGAGGATTTAACACTAGTTGTAAGCTAGTGAAATAAAATAATAATAATACAATAATAATAATAATAATAAAAATAATAGTAATAATCATTTTCATCATCATTATATAAAACTTAAACAACTTATGTAGAACTTTACACATGGTTCATTTTCATAAGAGAGATTGAAGTTAAAGATTTTAGTCTTGAAAGGCGTGTATGAACAAGTAGGTCTTGAGTATTTTGTGTAAAAAAATGATCAGGGAAGGGGTTTCTTTCCAAATGCTGGGGAGGAGTGTTTCATAGAGACGAGAGGCATAGTTAAAAGCTCGAACACCACATTGTTTGTGAATTCTGTGGCAAATTTAGATTCAGGGCATGCGCTGATCAAAGAGGGCCAGTTGGGAAGAAGGGCACAAGTAATTTTTTAAATAGCTTGATTCCTGATTATGAAATGTTTTGTAAGGATAGCAGGACTATATTGAATTGTATACACCATTTTAATTAGTAAATTGGTGCAGGGAGTGGAGTGCAGTATGGGCATCTTATGGCAGACTTTTGACCATAATCAAATATATCGCAACAGTTTAAACTGTTCTCGACGAAGCCGGGAGTAGTCTTCATCCAAGCCGGCAGAAGTGGTTCTCCATATGGACAGGAAGTCTTCATCCAGATGGCATCTTCTATCTTCATCCATCCAGCGAGGAGCGGGTCCATCTTCAAGACATCCGGCGGCTGAGCATCCTCTTCTTTCCACGGCTCTTCCCAAATGAAGGTGCCTTAAGTGACGTCATCCAAGATGGCGTCCCTTGAATTTTGGATTGGCTGATAGAATACTATCAGCCAATCGGAATTAAAGGTGAAAAAATCCTATTGGCTGATGCAATCAGCCAATAGGATTGAGCTTCAATCCTATTGGCTGATCCAATCAGCCAATAGGATTGAGTTTGCATTCTATTGGCTGTTCCAATCAGCCAGTAGAATGCAAGCTCAATCCTATTGGCTGATTGGATCAGTCAATAGGATTGAAACTCAATCCTATTGGCTGATTGCATCAGCCAAAAGGATTTTTTCACCTTTAAGTTCTGATTGGCTGATAGAATTCTATCGGCCATTTGAAATTCAAGGAACTCCATCTTGGATGACGTCACTTAAAGGAACCTTCATTCAGGAAAAGCCATGGAAAGAAGAGGATGCTCTGCGCCGGATGTCTTGAAGATGATCCGCTCCTCGTCTGAGGATGAAGATAGAAGATGCCGTCTGGATGAAGACTTCGGCCCGTCTGGAGGGACCACTTCTGCCAGCTTGGATGAAGACTTCTCCCGGCTTCGTTGAGGACTTCTTGCCGCTTCGTTGAGGACTTCTCCTGGCTTCGTTAAGGATGGATGTCCGGCTCTTCAAAACTGTAAGTGGGATTTTCAGGAGTTAGTGTTAGGGTTTTTTAAGGGTTTAGTGGGTGGGTTTTATTTTAGGTTAGGGTTTGGGGCAGCAATAGAGCTAAATGCCCTTTTAAGGGCAATGCCCATCCAAATGCCCTTTTCAGGGGCAATGGGGGAGCTTTGGTTTTTTTAGTTAACTTTTTATTTGGGGGGTTGGTTGTGTGGGTGGTGGGTTTTACTGTTGGGGGGTTGTTTGTATTTTTTTTTTTACATGGTAAAAGAGCCGATTTCTTGGGGCAATGTCCCGCAAAAGGCCCTTTTAAGGGCTATTGGTAGTTTAGGTTTTAGGACCTGTGTTTTTTTTATTTGGGGGGCTTCTTTATTTTTATAGGGGCTATTAGATTAGGTGTAATTAGTTTAAATATCTGATAATTGTTTTTAATTTTGGGTAATTTAGTGTTTTTTTGTAATTAGGTAATTGCATTTAATTTATGTAATTTATTTAATTGTAATGTAAGGTTAGGTTTTAGTTTAATTTACAGGTAAATTTGTATTTATTTAGCTCGGTAGTAAGTAAATAGTTAATAACTATTTAGTAACTATGCTACCTAGCTAAAATAAATACACACTTGCCTCTAAAATAAAAATAAACCCTAAGCTAGCTACAATGTAACTATTAGTTATATTGTAGCTAGCTTAGGGTTTATTTACAGGTAAGTATTTAGTTTTAAATAGGAATTATTTAGGTAATGATAGTAAGTTTTATTTAGATTTATTTTAATTATATTTAGGTTAGGGGGTGTTTGCGTTAGGGGTTAGAATTAGGTTTAGGGGTTAATACATGTAGTTATAACCTTACAAAGATACTGGCATTTTTATTCCTATTACCTAATCCAGATTCCCTATTACATGTTTTGACAACAATGGGGTACATTCCAACCAAATGCTGAGAAATGTCTTGCATGGATTTTATTATATTTTCTAATTAGGGCCCATTACAATCTATATACAAATTATGAGAAAAGCCTGTTTGTCATGTGTTTTTTCCCCAATGGCTTTGGCATCTCATTAACTTCACCACTACTTTACTTTGACAGAATTTGACAGCGGTGTTCTTTTCCATAAAAAAAATAAATTGACAGTGGTATTCTACTCCACTAGAAATAACTTCTCAATAATGTTTTTTTTTTTAAATTTAATTATTTCAAGACCTATTTAAAATTCTTTCAAAATAAAATTTTTTTAGTGCGTGCTCAGTTTACACATTAATGACAAAAGTCATGGTTTAATCAAATTAATGAACAGAGGAAACTGTGCCTATGGATACATCACCGGGAGTATGATACAGACAACCAGAAGAACACAATTAAGCCGGGTGCAGGCAGCAAACACAGTCCCGCCACTGATGACTCATCAACTATCCAATGAAGACTGCCGCACTCATAAGCTAAAAAATCCAAAATGCTTTTTTTAAAGTCCATTAAAACAAGAAAGTACACATAGAGGGTAACTCGTGGTCAGACGTCTTATGCGTTTCACTCCTCGGAGATGTCGCTTACTCATAGATGACAATAGTGTGCCACATTCATCTACTCAAAGGGACAGTTCATTGTAAAATTGTTTTCCCTGAATGTGTACCTCTTGGATTGTTATAGCAGCTGCTGTTTAAGATATTGCTCATTTATGCTTCTTTCTGCAAAATAAATAGCTGTATTTGCCGTTTGAAACCAAAGCCCATCAAAATAGGATTGGCTTGCTTACAGATCAGATCTTGTTTTCTAATCGCTCAAATGCTTCCTTTTCTTATCTCAGTCTCTGCACAATACTTAGAAAGATCAATTGAGAATTAACAGTTTATACCTTTATCTCTTCCACCTTACACTGTGAGTGTAATTTTTTTTTTTCCTGCTGGCTGTGTTTACATAGTTCAATAGCATATATCTAGAAATAAAAACTTTCAGTATAGGTAGGGATACTATAGGCTAAATTATTATTATTATTATTATTCTTTATAAGGCGCCAACAGATTACGCAGTACTGTCCATGGGTAAGAAAGATAAAAAGACAGTACAATATGAGACACCAGACAAAATTTAGCAAAAAATACAGAGGGAATCGGGAGCCCTGTTCCCGTGGGAACTAACAAATCTAAATGGGTAGGAGGGTTAGAAACAGGAGGTGGGGGAATGCAAAGGTGGGAATGATGTTAGTGTGGGAGTTAGATGAGGGCAAATATTAGGCAAGTGGTATTGATTAGTAACTGATTTGGTGATAGGCTTCCCTGAACAAGAAGGTCTTTAGGGAGCGTTTAAAGGAGGAGAGGTTAGGGGAAAGTCTGACAGCTCGAGGAAGTGCGTTCCAGAGGGTTGGTGCCGCACAAGAGAAGTTCTGTAGTCTAGCATGAGAAGAAGTGATGGTAGAAGTGGCAAGGAGTAGATCGTTGTTGGATCTTAGGGGACGGGCTGGAGTACATTTGTTGATTTGTGAGGACAGTTAGGGGGGCTGCATTGGTAAGGGCTTTGTAGGTCAGAGTGAGAATTTTTAATTTAATTCTGCTGCGAATGGGGAGCCAGTGAAGGGACTCACAGAGGGGTGCAGCAGATACAGAGCGTTGGGAGAGGTGGATTAGCCTAGCAGAGGCATTTAGGATGGATGAAGGGGGGAGAGGCGGGAGAGAGGAAGGCCAGTTAGTAGGTTGTTACAGTAGTCAAGCCAGAAAATTACTAGGGAATGGATTAGCTGTTTAGTAGTTTTAGCACTGAGAAAAGGAAGTATTTTGGAGATATTGCGTAGGTGGTTGCGACAGGATGAAGAGAGCGATTGGATGTGGGGTATGAAGGACACATTGGAGGCGTAGTGTAACTCCTAGGCAGCGGACTTGGGGTGATGGGGAGATAGTGGTGTCACCAACAGTGATAGTAAAGTTAGAAACTGGAGTAGAATTAGATGGGGGGATTAGAGGAAGCTCAGTCTTGGACAAGTTGATTTTAGGTGGTGAGAGGCCATCCAGGAAGAAATGCCAGATAAGCAGTAGCTGATGTGGGAAAGGACAGAAAGAGAGAGTGCAGGGGTGGATAGGTAGAACTGAGTTTCATCAGCATAGAGTCACCAGCAAATGAGACAGAAAAAGACCTATTAGAGAGATAAGAGTGGATCGAAGAGAGGGCAATGTCACAGAGCCCAAGGAGCTGAGAGTCCATAGGAGGAGGGGATCATCAACAGTGTCAAAGGCAGAAGGACAGGTCAACTAAGATAAGTATAGAATAGTGGCCATTGTTTTTAGGCAGAAAAAAAGATTGTTAGTAACCTTGGTGAGGGCAGTCTCAGTTGAGTGTTGGGGACAGAAGCCAGATTGCAGGGGGGGTCAAGCAATGAGTTGAGGATAGGGAAGTGCGTTAGGTGATCGAAAACTAGTTTTTCCAGGACTTTAGAAGCTAGCAGAAGTAGTGATATGGGACTGTAGTTTGCTAGGAAAATTGGGGTCGAGGGGAGGTTTTTTTGTGGATGGGGTGACCTTTGTATGTTTGAAGGATTATGAGAATGAACCAGTAGGTAAGGGATTGTTGAATATGTGAGTAAAAGCTAGGTGAGGGTAGAGAATAGAGAAGGTATTAGATGTGAAGGGATAGGGTCCAAGTGGGCAGGTAGTGAGGTATTAGAAAGATATTAGGGAACTCACTTCATTCTCAGTGGTTGGGGAGAAGGTTACTGAGAGTGTTTGAGGGGGTGACCGGGGATGGAGATGGAGGTTGCAGTCTTATTGTGGGATGTTACTTCGGATGGTAAGTGTTTTGTAGAAAAAGTAGTCTGCCAAGTCTGGAGCACTTCAAGTGAGATGAAGGGGTGGTGCAGGTGGATAGAGGAGAGTGTTAAAAGTGGAGAAGAGATGTTTAGGGTTTGAGGAGTGAGAAGATATGAGGAGAAGAGAAGTGTTTTGCTTGGCTATGTGAAGGGGCAGAGGAGTAAAAATAAATAATCAACTTATAGTGTAGGAAATCGGGTTAGAGCGGGATTTTCCTCAGGCAAGTTCAGGCAGCAACAGGAGCATTTTGTAGATAGCATTTTGGCTGAGAGAGCCAGGGCTGAAGCTGACAAAGGTGTCGAGTGCAGAGGAGAGAGTATTCTTATAGTGGTTTGTAGCAAGATTAGGGCAGGATACCGTGGAAGTGTGCAGAAAGGCGTTTTTTGAATAAGGTTAGAAAGTTGGGATAGGATCGGGGGGGCGGAGCCGGAAGCTGCCATGAGTGCAGTGGTAAATCCGGAGCTCCGTACAAGGCAGGCCCCTGAGAGCTAAAAAATCTGGGCCTCACACTAGCTACTTTGACGACACAGCATGGGATATAAATGAAGAGGTGACTTACATAACGCTACGGCCAAGATTGTGGTAACTATCAGATTTAACAAATACGCAGTGCTCCCAACCGGAAGTGAAGCCCAACCACCATGAGAAATTTTTGAGCAACGAAGGAGAACAGCCTGTTATTATATGCTTGCTTACCGGAGGCCATCTTTTAGCCGAGCAGGCTACTCTGGAGATCAACCGGAACAGGTGAGGTACCCGACATAGGAGAAGTGAAGCCACACAGAGGGGTAAGCAAGCACGCAACATGGCGACCGCAATACTTACATCACTTGACCCTGACTAAGCACAGTATGAAAGCGATCAGGAGGGGGGAGAGCCGCAACACACATCTTGTTATACATCTTGGCGACTGCGTCACAGACCGCAGCTTAAATTGTACCTCATTCACTTGAACTCTCTTTAAGATACAAAGCCTAGAACAAGCACAGTAAGACAGCATAGGCCCAGCTAAACTGCATTTGGAACACTCCCCAGATCAGTCCATCGATCCCTTTGAGAGAGCTAGAAGGGCCGCACAGCCATAAACATACAAGGAGAGACTCAGAAACTTTATTTCTCACAGCAGCTGTAGTCTTTCTAGCACTGAGGGCTCTACACTTTGCTCTAATTGCTTATACAATGAACTTTTGTTGCATACTGCAGTTGTGGATATATTCTTATACAGCCATGGAGCTACAACAGTGGAGCACTTTGACAGCTTCAGCAGAACTACTCTGGGGCAGACAGAGTGCAACAAACTGAATACCCATAACAGAAATAATGGCGTCTAGGCGTACAGTTAGACTTGACAAGACTACCAAACCCACTACCACTAAGACTTTGACTATGTCTTCCTTCTTACTAGCTGCAGATCCGGCTGACAATGTGCGAAAAAATCCCCTAATCCAGACTCTCTACAAGATGAAAATCCTCATCTCACAGCACAGAGTCACAACTTTCGGCTCTCACTATTATATAACCTGCCATCTAAGCAAGACATAGCAAACTTACGGCTAGATTTAGAGTTTTGTCGGTAAAGACCCGCGTATCTAACGCTGGCTTTTTTCTGGCCGCACCTTTAAAATAACTCTGGTATTGAGAGTCCACAGAATGGCTGCGTTAGGCTCCAAAAAAGGAGCGTAGAGCATATTTAACACCACTGCAACTCTCGATACCAGAGTTGCTTATGGACGCGGCCAGCCTCAAAAACGTGCTTGTGCACGATTCCCCCATAGGAAACAATGGGGCGGTTTGAGTTGAAAAAAAACCTAACACCTGCAAAAAAGCCGCGTTCAGCTCCTAACGCAGCCCGATTGTTTCCTATGGGGAAACACTTCCCACGTCTGCACCTAACACCCTAACATGTACCCCGAGTCTAAACACCCCTAACCTTACACTTATTAAGTCTTCATCCAAGCGGAATCTTCTATCGTCATTCATCCGGAGCGGAGCGGCAGCATCCTGAAGACCTCCGACGCGGAACATCCATCCTGGACGACGACTGAACGACGAATGACGGTTCCTTTAAATGACGTCATCCAAGATGGCATCCCTCGAATTCCGATTGGCTGATAGGATTCTATCAGCCAATCGGAATTAAGGTATGAATATTCTGATTGGCTGATGGAGTCAGCCAATCAGAATCAAGTTCAATCCGATTGGCTGATCCAATCAGCCAATCAGATTGAGCTTGCATTCTATTGGCTGATCGGAACAGCCAATAGAATGCGAGGCTCAATCTGATTGGCTGATTGGATCAGCCATTGGGATTGAACTTGATTCTGATTGGCTCAGCCAATCAGAATATTCCTACCTTAATTCCGATTGGCTGATAGAATCCTATGACGTATCTGCGAAACAAAAAGATCCCATATAGATGGGGATTTCCAACACAAATATGGGTTCTCAGCAACAATTCTAGACTTACCTGCAAGACACCGGAAGACACCTCTGCTTTTTGTCTATCTCTGGGGACTTGATCCAGTAGAGACAGTCTCTACGGCAGATAAGACTTGCTACCGCCAAGCACCCACCTGAAAAAAACCCTGCTTGGCGCATGGGTACCGGCCAAGAAAGGGAAAGCCCGCAACCACTACACCACAAAGGAACAATGACTCTAGTCCAAGTCACTCCAGTATAACACCTTGAGCCATACGGGCCTGCAAAATTCATATGTGCCTAATGAGGATTGAATGCTTGAAATTTTGAATACCCATGCTGTTTGTTTGTTTGTCTGTTTGTGTACTGATGGTTACATAAGTTTATAGACTGTGTGACTTTATAGTCTATAATGTTAACTAGCCAGAATAGATAACTTCCACTTAGCTATGGACAAAAGGGTTTGCAATTACAATTTATTGTTGAAACCCCCAACACCACTCTCAGTATGCCCTATATTAGGAAGAGAGTATTGAATTTTATGTTCAAGTTACAATTCAATATCATGTTTGCCTGTTTATGTTGGTTTGTATTTACTGTTTACATTGTTTATTTATTAGTGGATTTGTTTTACAGAAAAGCTGTTCTC
Organism: Bombina bombina; assembly: GCF_027579735.1. NCBI lineage: Eukaryota > Metazoa > Chordata > Amphibia > Anura > Bombinatoridae > Bombina > Bombina bombina. The sequence continues at coordinate 477,939,779 of NC_069502.1, read as the reverse complement.
CTAATGACACAACGCACAGACTACGTACCAGGTGCCGTGCCAACCACCAAGTGCTTATGCTTGTTATTTAGGTTAAGATGTCGCCAGTTGTAAGTAAAAAAACTCACCCCACAAACACTCCAAAGCCATACTAGACTTATCCAAAAGACGAGCTGATATATTTTTCCTGCAAGAAACACATTTCCAATATAATAAGGAACCCAAATATTTTGGGGGAAAACATTTAAAACGCATTTACCATAGGCTCTGGGCTAATAAAAAAGGCAGGAGTAAGCATATTAATTAGGAAAAATCTTCCATTCACACTAACCAACATAAGTAAAGATAGAGATTGCAGATTTCTAGGGAATAATGGGACTTTTATACGGTAGACCGGTTACATTGATAAATGTATACGCCCCAAACATCAAGCTGGCTCCTTTCTTTCAGAACATATTTAAGAAAATATGGACCTAGCAATTGGCCCTATATATTTAGCTGGGGATTTCAATACCCCTTTATAGCCACAAAAAGATAGTTCTAACCCCAAAGTTTTGGTATCCAAAAAACTCTCCATGACCCTATGGAAAAACTTGAAAGATCTCAATCTATATGATATATGGCGATTTATACATACAGAGAAAAGGGATTGTACTTTTTTCTGCTCCTAACAGATCCTATAGCAGACTGGATTATATATTTACTAATCAAAAGGGCCTGGCCAATGGGTGCCGCTGGTGAGATCTCGCCAACCTCGTGGTTTGACCACTCCGCAGTAACACTAAATTTCTCATGGCCTTGAAACACAGACAGAACCCTTTAGCTGGAAATTAGATGAAACCTTATTGAATAACCCGAACTCCCTCAACAAAATATCCTCACTTATAACAGAATATTTTACACATAATGTCAATTCAGTAACAAACAACTATGTAGTATGGGAAGCACATAAGTGTGTAATCAGGGGAGAATTGATAAAGCTCAAAGCTCAGCACCAACAACACATTCGCCAACAATATGCAGAACTCACAGAAACATTTGCAAAATTAGATCATGGCATTAAATGCAAACCTAACTGATCACCTATTAGCACAAGATTACCTGTGAAGCCAGAAAAAGCATCAGATAATTTTTAGAAATTGAGTACCAAACTCTACACAAAAAAACTAACTGTAAAGTTTTACTATGGAGAACAATAGAGCAGGTAAGCTACTAGCGCGAGGGTTAAAAAAGAAAAGACTCAAATCATTTATCTATGAAATACATAGACCAAAATGTAAGACCCCTCTTTACACTACTAGAGAGATTCTCCGAGCCTTTCAAGATACTACACAGAACTTGTATAATATTTCCAAAACCCCCCCTAAACTGAGGAAACACCTTTCTAACCTCAACACCTATATGAATCACTGCCAGGTCCCCAAGATTACCTCAGAACAGCTGCAAACCCTGAAATGCCCATAACCACACAGGAACTTCAACGTGTAATATCAGACTGCCTATGGGGAAAAGCCCAGACCCAGATGGGCCTATCAGCTAAATATTATAAAGCTTTTTCCTCCATCCTTATCCCCCACCTGGTCCAACTTTTTAATGAGGTTTCCGAGGAAAACCCGTTTCCACCATCAATGCTTGAGGCGCAGGTCTCGGTGCTCCCAAAGCCGGGCAAACAATCCAAACACACCAGCAAATTTCGCCCAATTTTCTCTACTTAATGTGGACATTAAATGATACGCAAAGATTTTTGCAACCCAAATTAATCTGATCCTTCCAACTTTGATACATATAAATCAAGCTGGTTCACACGCTACACGTGAATCCAGAGGACAATTATCACAAAATTTTTGGCTCTTATGGAGTATGCACACAAACATCAGGGTCCCTCCGCGTTGATTTCTATGGACGCGGAGAAAGGCCCTTTGACAGCTTGATTGGACATTTCTGAAACAAGCCTTACTAAAATTCGGATTTGACCAAGAACTAATCATGAAACTATTTGCACTAGATAATGCGCCTCAAGCAAAAGGTAAACTAAATGACTCTTCTTCTACCCTTTTCAAATTAATAACAGAAACCAGACAAGGCTGCCTCTCTCACCCCTCCTGTTTGCCCTGTCAATAGAAATCCTGGCATCTATATAAGGAATGAATAGCACTATTACAGGGGACTCCAAATAGGTTCAGTAGAATATAAAATCACACTATATGGCAGATGATATATTCCTTACCCTTATGAACATAGAATCTACAATCGCCCTATCTCATGGATACCTTAAAAGAATATGGGAAATACTCAAATTTTAGTATAAACATTACAAAGTCTGAACTGCTACATATTAATCTCACCCCAGCCACTTTAACCCGCCTGCAGCAGCAGTTCCAATATAAGGTGCAGAGCAAAGCAGTTAAATATTTAGGAGTCTACAGAACCCCCAACATCCAAGATGTGGTAACTTAAATTACGAAAGTCTTATTTTAAACATTAATGCATTGTTAAGGAAGCTGGAATAATAAATTTCTATCATGGAGGGGGAGACTTAATGCAATCAAAATGAGAATATTGCCCAAAATACTTTACATGTTACAAACTTTACCCTATACCCCTCCCTGGACTCACTAATTCATAGGACTACAGAAAGCATTAAATACCTTTATCTGGGCAAACAAACGCCAACGTATAGACACAGCTACACTATATAGCTCAAGAGAACTTGGAGGCATTGGAAGCGCCCAATTTAAAAAACTCTATAGAATAGCCACGTTTATGTCCAGGGGTGGTAGACGGTGTAAACATGCTTTAAATAAAGAATGGGGTCCAACTAGAAAACCATTTGATAGGTCATGATAATATATGTGGGGGAACTGTTTGGCTCACCCCAACCCAGAGGAGCGCTTTCAGATGCTACCCCAGTTTCAGTCCGAGAAACGTATAAAATATGGGGACAAAATCATACAACAGCATAAAGGCATTTCCACAGGCGCAATCCCCTTTGACTCAGATAGTGGGGCAATGTAACATCCCCAGTCAATATTAGTATACTTGAGCCACAACTAGTAACTATCAATGATATCCTACCGGTCCATGCTTTATATGGGGATGGAAAAGTTAAATCGCAAACAGACCTTGTTGCCAGGTGTGGACCCAGACTGCAAAATTGGTTAACATATTCACAATTAGCACACTTTCTCTCAACACACCCATCTAAGCCGCATTTTGTTCGTCCCTTAACCCCTTTTGAGAATTTGTGCATTAACCCACTGCCAAATAAAGGCATACTCTACATAGTGCATAAACAACTTCAACTGTCTAGCTATAAAACTCTACCATCCTATGTTGACAAATGGGAACGAGAACTTGACAGTCCGATACCAGAGCAAACATGGTTCGATATATTCAAATATATGAGCAAATCTTCCTCCTCGATTTCCATTCTGGAAATGAACCTCAAACTTATGTGCAGGTGGTACTATACACCTTCACGTTTGCATCAGCTATTCCCTAACACCCCAGCAATATGCTGGAGGGGTTGCCAGGAAATTGGAACCCCACACCACCTTTGGTGGCAGTGCCCGAAAGCTAAATACTATTGGGAAGCAATTGGGAAGGATGTTGAGCGAGTATTGAATGTATCTATACCCTTCGAGATAAAAGTTTTGCTCTTCAATCACTTCCCTAAGATAAAATGTAAGTTAAGATTAGCACTTCTAACAATAATGGCAAACACAGCCAAAAAGATTAATTCCGTTACAATTGGAAAAAAACAGATCTACCCACAATAGAAGTCTGGAGGCATACAGTCACACATAATCTAGAGCTAGAAAAAACCATTACACACAAATACATCGACAAGATGATTACCATTCCATACACTTTCTGTGGGAGGAATACTTGAATACAACGTTAGCTCAGACCTAGACTATACATAGCATATACAAATGTTTATATCATGAGATAGAGCCGGTATCCTGGTACATTAGTAGTTTTTGTAGTACTCATATGCAGTTATCAATATATATACAGTGTGTAGATTTCTACAGGTGCGGAGGGGGTGGGGGGTGGGGGAGAGAGAATAGGTTTCAGCATGTACATTGAGATTATTAGGTGAGCAGATGGGTGGTCTAAGATGGGAAATGGGGACAGGTGACACAGAATGGGATCAGAGGTAGAAGAATACCAGATCAACATAGTGTCCGTCATGGCGCGTAGGGAATAGGGTGGATTGTTGGAGAGACTAAAGGGAGTTTGTGAGTGAGAGAAGTTTAGAGGCAGCAGGGGCAGATGGGTTATCAATGGGGATGTTGAAGTCCCTAGGATTAGAGCAGGTGTACTTGTAGGGAGAAAGTGAGAAAGCCAGGCCAGCAAAGTTGTCAAGGAATTAGGAGGTTGGTCCAGGGGGGAGATAGATGACTGCCACCTTGAGGGAGAGGGGGAGAAAATGTGGATGCAGTGGACTTCAAAGGAGGAGAAGTAGAGAGATGGATGAGGATGCAGGTGCTGATAGGAGCAGGAGGGGGATAGTAAGATTCCAACACCGCCACCATGTCTTACACCTGGCCTAGGTGTGTGGATAAAGTGGAGACTGCCGTGCGTTAGAGCAGCAATGTAAGCAGTCTCAGAGGAAGATAGCCAGGTTTCAGTAATTGCTAGAAGATTGAAAGCATTAGAAACAAACAGATCGTGAGCAAAGCATACATTCCAGAGGACACAAGAAAAGAGAGGGGATAAGCTCTGTGGTTTAATGGAGATGAGATTGTTGGGATCGCGTGACCTTGAGTTTGTATTGTGGGAGACTGGGTGAGAGTGTAAAAGTGTGGTGATTGCTGCAGGGCCAGGGTTTGGAGAGACGTCACCAGCAGCAAGCAGTAGTAGCAGTGAGAGTGACAGTAGGTGAGAGTGAGACTTGTAGGAGCGTGTATGATTAGACACAGGAAAGTTAGATGGGCAAGTAATGCTAAGGAAACAGAGTAGTTCATGAGAGGATAGCATAGGGGATGAGAGAAGGGAGGGAGAGATAATTATAGTGTGGAGAATATTGATGTTATAAGGGCATGCAGTGAGTTTTAGGAAGATGGCCAACAGAAAGAGCAGAAGGGACATAGAGAGCATTGTGCAGGTATATAGTTAGTAAGGATTACCTGTTAGTGGGGTCTGTAATTTCCCCTCCAGTTTTTTAACTCCAGTTCTTAACTCAGCCAATTATAATCCAGAGCTAAATCCACTATTTTAAACACCAATATAAAGGCTAAGGAGCTTTTTGTAAACAATGTAATACACTTCAGCAGGTAGAATGGGTCATTGGGAACAAATTAAAGGAACATTTTTTTAGTTAACTGTCACTTTAAGCTGATGGCAACCAAACATAAAGTAGATACAAATTAAAAACAGATTATAGAAAAAAATTATGGGTTAAATATGGGAGGCAGAGTGATATAGGCACAATAAAAAACAAGTCTTATAAACAAAAAGTGATCTGTCCGACGGCGCTAACTTCCAAGACCAAAGCTCCTATAACAATTGGGTCTCTAGATACCCAAGAAAGAGGACAGAATGGATGGGGTGTGTTAGGAGCGCCTAGTAAAAGGCCAGGTCTAAGTGTGTGGATTAGAAATGCTGGTATTGCGCAATAAGAGGATCCTATAATACAATAATAGGATCCTTAAATTACACAAATTAACAACTTTAATATCACATATAATAACAGCAGGTAATCACAAGTTAAAAAAGCATAAAAGTATATGGATCCATAGTACTTATTAAAAACAATCTAACAATGGCAGTAATAAAATGATACTGTTACAACAATAATAATTATAAAAGGGCAAAAATATAAAAGAATAAAAACAAAGGAACAATACAAATAAGATACAGGAATAATAATTGTGTGCGATGTCTAGTGAGAGTCAATGTGATAAACAGTGGTAAATATATATAAACATGTGAAAATAAACCAAAAATAATACAAATAAATTGGAAGTCCTGTAAAAAATCAGTGAAAAAATAGTGAAAAAAATGGTTATGAAACCGTTGAAAAAAATTAAAATATATATACCAGTGAAGAAGTATACAGTATATATGTGTTGAAAATCCAATAAAAATGAAAATACAAATAAAAATAAAAATAAAAATGTAAATAAGTCAGAAAGTCCTTGTAATCCAAATTTCAATCCAAAGAGAATGTAAGTAAATCCAATTAATGATAGTGATATTAAAAAGTGATCCAACAGTGATCCAACAGTGAAAAAATCTAATATTAAAAACAAATGCAAAAATGTGATATGTTCAGAAAGTCAATCAACAGTGATCGCTGGGTATAAAAATATATATAAACAAACTTCATAAAAAATGAAAAAATCAAATCCTGTGAAAAAAAGAAGACGATCCAATCCCTGTGAAAAAAGAAAAAATACAACATAGAGCAGTATTGTTTAAAACAAGCTTATAGTTATAGGAATAAGACTCACCATATATGCCAACGTGTTTCGGCCCACCAGTAGGGCCTTTTTCAAGACTGCTCTATGTTGTATTTTTTCTTTTTTCACAGGGATTGGATCTTCTTATTTTTTTCACAGGATTTGTTTTTTTCATTTTTTATGAAGTTTGTTTATATATATTTTTATACCCAGCGATCACTGTTGATTGACTTTCTGAACATATCACATTTTTGCATTTGTTTTTAATATTAGATTTTTTCACTGTTGGATCTCTGTTGGATCACTTTTTAATATCACTATCATTAATTGGATTTACTTACATTCTCTTTGGATTGAAATTTGGATCACAAGGACTTTCTGACTTATTTACATTTTTGTTTTTATTTTTATTTGTATTTTCATTTTTATTGGATTTTCAACACATATATACTGTATACTTCTTCACTGGTATATATATTTTAATTTTTTTCAACGGTTTCATAACCATTGTTTTCACTATTTTTTCACTGATTTTTTACAGGACTTCCAATTTATTTGTATTATTTTTGGTTTATTTTCACATGTTTATATATATTTACCACTGTTTATCACATTGACTCTCACTAGACATCGCACACAATTATTATTCCTGTATCTTATTTGTATTGTTCCTTTGTTTTTATTCTTTTATATTTTTGCCCTTTTATCATTATTATTGTTGTAACAGTATCATTTTATTACTGCCATTGTTAGATTGTTTTTAATAAGTACTATGGATCCATATACTTTTATGCTTTTTTAACTTGTGATTACCTGCGGTTATTATATGTGATATTAAAGTTGTTAATTTGTGTAATTTAAGGATCCTATTATTGTATTATAGGATCCTCTTATTGCGCAATACCAGCATTTCTAATCCACACACTTAGACCTGGCCTTTTACTAGGCGCTCCTAACACACCCCATCCATTCTTATAAACAAAAACACAACAGATGTATATACAATGTGTAAATATTTTACATTTTACATTATTATGCATATAAAAAAATCAAATTAGACAACAATAATATACATGAAAACAATGTTTCCAAGAAGGGCATACAGAAAGAAATGAAAAATAATGAACAAAGTAGCAATCCCATTGTAAAACTGTTTAAAGTTAAAGTTACTTACATCCCATTCTTTATTGAGACCCGTTCTGGTTTGAAGTTTATGTATCAAAAAAAAAAAATTGGAATATTCATGAAATGTAAGTCATTTAAGTGACAGGCAACTGCTGAATCTTAGTTGTAATTTATAATATTCCTTATATATTAATCAACCCTTGTTCTTAATACCTGTGAGGTCTGACCCATGTACTGCATATAGCATAGATCCTGGTTTCTCAACAGCCGGGCCGTGGCCCAGTACCGGGCCGTGATAGCCCTGCTGGTGGGCCCTGACCTGTCATGCCCCCACTGCACACTCTTACCCCACTGCAAACCAGGTGCAGACTGTATAAATAAACTACTGGGCCCCGGACATGTCTAGCTAAAATTTACCGGGCCTTGAGGTCACTTTGGTTGAGAACCACTGGCATAGATGACACTCTAACAAGAATACTAAAAATGTTGTAACACAACTGCTATAAAACTTGGACTCAAAATGAGCTCCAGTTACAGTATTACTAAACCCCCTTTAATAAATTCACACAAATTCCAATTTGCAACCCCCCCACCTATAACTGCCCTTCCTAAACAGCCATTCAGAGCCTCTATTTGTATCACTTATCACTAGACTGGAAGTAAGTCTTTTGGAAAGTGTAATTGTTTTGGAGTTTTTTTAGACAGTTTGCAGGGCCAAATCTTCATTGCCTCTTAATATGTGAAGATTATGTTTCAAACATTCTTACACATTTGATCCAAATGAATTGTATACTCAGTTGTAAAAATAATGGCATGTTGTGAATAGTTAAGTCGTTTTTTTAACTATATCACCTCTTTTAAAGGAATAGTCTAGTCAAAATAAATTATTTCATGATTCAGATAGAGCATGCAATCTTAAGCAACTTTCTAATTTGCTCCTTTTATCATTTTTCTTTGTTCTCTTGGTATCTTTACTAAAAAAGCAAGAATGTAAGCATAGGAGCGGGCCCATTTTTGGTTTAGCACCTGGGTAGCACTTTCTGATTGGTGTCTAAATGTAACCAACTAATCAGCAAGTGCTACCCAGGTACTGAACCAAAAATGGTCCTGCTCCTAAGCTTACATTCAAATAAAGATATCAAGATAACAAAGAAAAATTGATAATAGGAGTAAATTAGAAAGTTGCTTTTTTGACTAGACTATTCCTTTAACCTTTTCAATAGTTTTTAATAGGTTCTTTAAAAGGTAACCCCTATCCACCAAAATCTCAGTTAACTCATGAGCTTGTACATCAAAAAGTTATTCTGAATTAGTTTTTGTTTTAGCCACAAATAATAGATTCTAAGGTATAGATTTAACTAAATGTGGTTTGTAGAAGAAGAACACAGGAGGAGCAATATTAGTTAAAGCTTCAAGTTTATTCCATATTAGTTAAAAAGCATATAGCATCAATGACATAACCCAAGTCCTCAGGAACACAACTTACGCTTTTCGGCAGTGCGCCGTACTCATAGCTGGCTTAGTATTCCTCAAGACCTGCAAACTATTTATAAAGCGTAATAAAGTCCTATTGGTTCCTTACCAATTTACATTGAACTGAGTTTGTCTAACAATTAGCTTTTATAGCTGCAGTGCATCATTAGTACACTCCTGTATATGTACAAAGATGTATATACAATTCTACTGGAATATGTTATACTTGTACAACCATGTCCATATAAGTTACTTACTCATGGATATACTAAGAGTGCCATAACCCAATTTGAAATTATATATAGAAATTGTTCAATTTAATTATTGTAACATTTTAACTGCACTTCATAAATGAAGTCACTATTTATATTCCCTCAGTGCTCCAATAGTGTATATATTTCTGTTTAATATTACTAAACTGATTTCTAAAGTATATCTACATTTACAAATTTACCTGCCCCTTCAATACTGTGATATTTAACTTAATTTCCTTTAGTGTTATACACAAATATACTATGATGATATTAACTTAAAAGCATAATCCGTAATAGTTAATTTTGGTCCCTAACAAAACACAGATATCCCCCAAAAAGAAGAAATTACCAAAGATAGATACATTGCTTGCTGGTGAGCAACAACTTGTCATTATTTCCTTTTTCTTTTCTTTTTTTTCGAACAAAATACAATTTATAAAGATTCCAATATCATAAATGCAGTCAATACATCAATATTTCGAATATACAGATGAACATCAGTATAACAAGAAAATAAGAAACACAAAAAATGATAATATCTTCTTATTATTCTAACTTCTGATATCAACTTGTATCGACCACACTCAAAAAGAAAAAGGAAAAAATGAAACTTTATATTAAAAATTCCAATTATAATTTTTGGTAATCTAATTATAAGACTGCAAAATAACATATTATCCTATTATACAGGTCATATCGTGGGAGAGAGGGGAGGTGGGGGGAGAAAAAAAAAACGCAACAATATCTAAAGTCCGGCCCAACTTTGTGGAACCAGCTATTACCTTATTTATAACATATTCAGTATTTCGAAATAGATAAAGCATTTGTATCTGTACATTTTCAGGCAGTGAGAGAATTAATTTCTGCCACTTGTTAAAAAAATCTATCCAACTGTATAATAGAGAGATCCAATAGAATATATTGTTCCGATATACATTGTTATTAAAGCGCTTTTGCATGTGGCAAATTTGGGGGCTTTGGTTGATTTTGAACCTGTAAAAATCAAATTTCTGGTAACAAAGATAATTGTATTAATTCATTTTCCTTGAATTCTGCTGTATATTTAACTAAGAAAAAAAACATGGAACTTTTGAATATCAAAATCTATTGCTAATTTCTTTCTCAACCAAAATTTGATTTGGGTCCAGAGTTGGACAATTTTTGGACAAGACCATGAATAATGTATGATATTGGCTTGTTCTGAGCCACATTTAGGACAGCCATATTTGATCCTAAACCATTTGTTCAATTTAGCATTAGTTATATAGGTTTTCTTTGATTAATTTTTTTTTTTTTTGAAAATTATTTTTTTTATTGAGGTTAAAGTAAAAGGTAACATACAGGTTAAATACAAAACAGTATTAAAGCTTAGAGCATATTACAAGAATGGTGTAATTTAAGTATTTATGTTAGATATTGACGAAAAGGTAATGCAGGCTATAAAAACTAACCTGTGCAGGGATAGGAATGACCTCTTTTTTTTTTATAAACCAACCACTACCATATATAACAAGGCAGATTATATAATACGTACACATATTCAGGAATCCTAATGATGAGGCATATAGTGTGTAGGATAGTTTAGGGTTATGGAAGGTTACACATTTCTTAATAGACTGAACCTATGGGTTCAATTATACAATAAAGATACTTAGAAGTATACATGGGTAGTAGTATGGCTTAAGGGGAGGGAGAGAACAGTGGGCAAGAGCCACTTTAAGTTTGGGGGGGATTTAGGGGGGGGGCGGGCTGGCGGAAATCTAGAGAGAGTATAGTTATCTTTAAGAGCTAGGAACAATAAGAAACTTGTGAGGGTCCTATGGTAAGGCTGCATAATCAAGAGCTCAGACTCTTACACAGTGCCATATGATATGGGAGAGATCAGAAGGTAGGGCTATATGTAGGTTGAAAATCACTAAACCTAAGTCCAGTAGACAAACAGGGATAGGGACAAATAATATCATATCTAAAGTTTTGGGCTTGCGGGTAAATGTAAAATATGTAAGTTATGTCTCGAGACATATGTAATTAATGTAATAGCTGGGGGATGGTTTGTAGCTTTCAAACTAGGTAGTACTTAAATAGAGGGTTATGTTTAAGTTATAGCAGAATATAATGTAGATAACATAAATATAAGGGAACAAGCCTACACTGTGGGCTCATGTGATCTAATCCAACATGCCTGTTCATCATCTTAATGAGGGGGTAAACAATTGTCAAACTGGCTAGCATATATCAGTATCTCAAGGGCACATATATGTTATACTTTTGAAGTTTATCCTTAGGGTTTAGGGACAGTACTCATAGTGAGATAAGAAGGGTATTATGGGAATTTGGGGTAATAATTACGTTGTTGCTACAGGGTAAGCTGCAGTAGTACAGCAGTCTGGTCCATAAATGCTGGATCTACCAATCATTTAGTATTTATGAGGAATGTAGGTATTCTCGCTCATGTAAGGGAGACCGATAGCACCCATTTTGAAATACAAAATATGCTGACGAGATATGAAGAGTCAAGAAACTATCTATTTATGGTACATTAAGTGTGCAAATCTCTCTATAGGGGGTTACATATGACATATCTGTTAACTCAAATACACAGACAGCTATCAATAGGTATCTACTATATAGCATAGGCAGCCAATTACTACATAAGTAAGGAAATATTATACAGAGGATATATGAGGAAGCACTCCTGCTTCATATCTTTAGGTAGTTAAACATAAGTATCAGCAAAATAACATAGGTAATGAATAGGAGGATAAGTGGCTAGTTTTCTATAGGTTCAATAACATGGTAGATAATAATCAACTGTACTTCTGTCGCATAAGCCTATTCGCTCTATTAAATAAAAGTTACAGATTAGATGGATTTTCCAGAGGACTGGTAACATACAAGTCAAATTAGGTAATGTCTGATAGTAAAAGCTATAAAGATGTGAGTAGCTGCAACCATTTAACTACTATTTTAAAGGGGTGTTGTGGAGACATAGGGTAGTAATTACAGTGGTGCTACAGGGTAAGCTATGGTAGTACTGCAGACCGATCTAGGAGTACTAAATCCATTTGTCATCTAGTATTTGTGAGCAAGTGTTCTCCCTCAAACAAGGGAGACGGCAGGTGCCCATTTTGAAATTTAAAATATGTTAACGAGTCAGGAAAATATTGCCTTTTGGTGCATTAAGTTTGAACATTTTACAATAGAGGAGTCACATTTGGTATTTCTTTTAACTCAAAAACATAGGTATCTGTATATAGGTAAAAACTGTATAACACAGACAGCCAGTTACCAAGTTATCATTATCATGGAGGCTTTAGAAGAGTATATAGCTAGCTTGCTTATGAATGAGCCACATTTAATATGGTAAATATGATTTGACTCAAGTATATGAACACTTATAACATATATAGGGGATATTCTTACTTCTATAGATATATATTTTTGGTGAACCAGGGATAAATAAAAAGAGACAAGCAGAGCAAATAAATATTCTCAACAAAAGGAACTAATATAACTTTTAGGGAGCGATAATGTCTAGAAAGCCGATCGTCTCTTTTGTGGTGTTCAGCTGTGCTAATCAGACCTTACAGTCGTCATTTAAGAAGTCAGCGAGAAAAGTCAGTGTCCTGGGATTAAAGTTCCATGAGGGAATATGGCGTCACAGAGAGCATTACCCCACTCCGGTCTTAATGTAATGTGCAGGTAGGGCAGCGAGAGAGGAGGGGAGACTACAGGCAGCCGTCAGAGAGATAGGCCTCCTACTGTTGATGGGAGATTTGAAGGCAGGTGTCGCCAGGGCCGAAACCATCTTCTGGGGAGGTGTTTCAATGAAGACGCGGCAAATCGGTGCATTAGAGGCTGCATTCTCCAACACATCCTCCCAGGACCGTACTATTTCACTCCTGTAAAGAGCTCGCTCATTCTTAAGTGCGTTTTCCCCGGAACCTGCATCAGGCAACAGCTGCAAAGCTCTCCACGACTGGTCCCCAGTGGCTGCGGCAGTTTGAGGTAGTTTAGTGATCTGTAGGACATGTAACTCCCGGTCATAAGAGTCTGCTTCCCAATTGGGAGATTAGAGGATTTAATGGCCTCCGGTAGTGGCTCGTTTTGGATGTTTTGGAGCTGTGATAGAGGGAGCCATTTGGTGCCGGTGTCCATAAGTGATCCCCATCTCTGACTTTAGCACAGTCTTTAGGTCCGCCATTCTCACACAGTATTCCTGCACAAAGTTTTGAATAAGAGTAGCTATTAGGCAGTGTGTATCCTCCATATTCGCTTATGTGACAGATGTCCTTCAGCAATATTATGGATCTTCTCTTATCTTGGTTCCTGTCGCTTTATATAGAGTTAATGCGTTTGCCACTTAACCCATGTGGACGGGTAAGGGTATAGAGTAAGTTTATCAGGCCGTCGTCTAGTAAGGGTCCAAAAGGAGCTCAGAAGCAAATAATCAGGCGAAATGTTCAGCATAGTCTGTGCAGTAGATGTTTAGGCTTCATTATATGACTGCATGAACGTAAAATACTGAGTATTGCTATAAATATTTGATGGTGAACTTGATCCTCCTTAGGAGCATTAGAAATTTCGACCGGCCATGTTGCTTGCCTAGCCACGCCCCCTTCTTTGATTAATTTTAAATGGGATTCTCTCCAGCTCGTAGGAACCCAAGATTTATTGCTGAGTTTAAAAGATTGCTTTAGATCCTCTACATCTAGCTGGCGAAACTCATTTTGCCAGCTATCTCTTATTTCTAACAAGCACTCTTGATTTCGAAAGGAACTAATTATATGATAACTTATTGAGATAGATTTTTTACCTGCTATGTAGAGATTTAGTATATTATTAAGCACTCCTAAAGACCAATCAGCATTATACATCATTTCTAAATTATTAACATAATGTCTAAACTGGAAAAAGGCGAAAAGATCGTTTTTGGGAAGATCATATTTTTTAGCGATATTTGTAAATGAATCTAAAATAAGGTCTATTGTCATTAATTGTTTAATATATATTAAGCCTTTACTTTTCCAGCGATGGAAAACTGTTTGAGTATAGCCCGGTTTAAATTCAGGATTGCCGGTAATGCAAAGCAGTTCTGTACAATATGGGTTAACATCAATTCTGGGACACATTAGCTGCCACGCTTTAATTATATCCTCTAAACATCATCATATTAATAATTTTTTTTGGAGATTTTTTTAACTGTATATGAAGTAAAGTTTCCAAATTGAATGGAGCAATAAGTTTATGTTTCTATGTGCCTGAATGTAACATGTTCTTATGTTGTTATCCAGTCTAATGCATATTTAACTAAGGTTAAGTATATATATTGCAATATCTGAGATAAGCCAGACCAGCGGCCAGCACGTCTCTTTGTAGTTTATCTAACGCAATTCTGGGTTGTCTCTTATTCAAATAAATCTGTTACATATTTTCTTAAAAATATATAATCCATTTTAGTAAGTAATATGGGGATATTTTGAAGTAGATACAAGATCTTTGGGAATATAATTGTTTTAATAAGCATTATACGGGAGGTCAAAGAGATAGGTAAATTAGCCCACTCTGAAATTTTCTTTTCACATTCTCTGAATATTTTAGGATAATTTAACTTGTAGCAATCGTGTGGATCCTTAGACATAATAATACCCAGATATTTAATCTGATATGTTTCTTTAAATGGATGATGTAATTTACAACCTACAGGTTTATTTAACCGATAATTCTGATTTACCAAAATTTATAGAATATCCCGATATATCCCCAAATTGCTGTATTTCTTTTAATAATAATGGCAAAGTTCTCTCAATTTCACTTAAATAAATTAGCAAATCATCTGCATATAAGGAAAGTACCAACTTTTGTCCTGCTATTTGAATACCAGGTAAGAATTTCCTCAATAAGATTGCAAATGGCTCTATCGATAAATTAAAGAGCATTGGTGATAGCGGGCATCCCTGACGAGTGCCCCGTTGTAAATTAAAGCTTTCTGATATTAAAACCATTAACATTGACCGCAGAGCTTGGATTTTATACAAATTTCTTATTATATTCATGTTATCTTTTAAACCAAACCTATGCAGGAGCATTGAATAGATGATCCCAAGCTGATGAGATTGAAAGCTTTCTCAGCATCTACGGCCAATATTGCGGGCCGACATCTCTCCCAGTTTCTTATTTTTAGACTGATCTCGAACATATCCATTATTAACAATGTTTTTTCTTATGTTTCTAACTGGATTTCTACCAGGCATAAACCCCATTTGATTCTCATGTATAATATCCGATATATAAGTTTTAATCAATTGGCAACAATAGGAGTTAAGATTTATAATCGGTATTAAGCAAAGATATAGGGTGATCTAATGTAGGATTTTCTGGGTCTTTGTCCTTTTTAAGAATAAGAGAGATATTGGATGCAGCGATTCCCAATGACATCCTTAGGACTGTAAAAAATATCCATTGTATAAATCATGTAAAATCGGAGTAATTTCTTCTATCAGAATTTTGTAAAATTCAGAGGGCAATCTATCGGGACCAGGGGCTTTATTAGATTTGAGACCTTTAATCACATCTTCTATTTCATTTGATGTAATTGGCCTATTAATACTCTCCACTGCCTCCTGGGACAGTGTAGGTAAAGTTATTTTATCCCAAAATGTATTTTTTGCTTCCAAATCAATTGGACTTGCTGTATACTATTTTTCATAAAATTCTAAAAATATTTTTTGAATCTCCTTATTAGTGGTATATCTGTTTTCCCCTTGCTTAATCGCAGCAATATTATTGTTACTTTTAATTTTAGTTATATGGGCAAGGAATTTAGCAGATCTTCCTTTGAACCCCACATATAGCGCTTTGAGACGGGCTTCCTCTTTTACCATATTTTGTTTCAAAAATAGATCTCTCTGTGATTTTAATTTTACATATTTATCCCAGTGATTTTTGTTAGGATGTATCATATATACATTAAAACTGTTCTTAAACTGCGTTAGAGAGTTGTTCATATATTGTTTTGGCTTTACAGAGATATACCGTTAATTTCCCCCCGGAGTACTGCTTTGGCGCAGTCCCAAAATATGTCATATTCTCTCCAGCTATTCTTAATCCAATTTTGAAATTGACAATTTTGTGCTAGATGTTTTGGGAAATATAGATCGTTAGTTGGTAATTTTTTATAAGATTTTAACCCTAATTCCAGTGAAACTATGGCGTGCTCAGAAAGGGAGTATATCATATATAGATGTTTTAACACTATTTCCCTGTCATCCTATCCGCCATTCAAAAAACATGTCTATGCGGGAACATGTTTGGTGGGTTTTGGAAAGACATGTGAAAATGTTACTGTCCGGATTTTGTAATCTCCATATATCTTTTATCCCAGCTTATTGCAAAATTTTGTAAAATACAGACTTTTCTATCTCTTTTAATACCAGATTTATTCTTCATTCTATCCAAATTCACAGAAAAAACGAGATTAAAATCTCCGGCAACTATCAAGTTATCATCTCTGAAGGGCAGCAATTTGGCAGCCAATGTGTCCCAAAACACCATGTCCACCGCATTTGGACCATATACATTGCATATAGTAAAGATAGTTTTATCTAGTGTCAATATGTAAAATTATAAATCTACCTGAACGGGTCAGTAGTTTTCTTTTTAATATGGTAAGTTAGCTGTTTGTTAAGTAATATAGCTACACCATTCCTCCTTTTATCAAAATCTGTAGAAATTATCTCACCAACCATTTTATTTTTAATGTAAGAGCTTCTTGTCTGTGAGGTGGGTCTCCTGTATTAAGACAATATCGTGTTTTATGTGAGCCTAATAGCTTGATTATATCACTATTTATCGTTTTATGGTGAAGTGATTCCCCAACATTCCATGACAGAATCTTTAGTCTGTCACTGTTCATTACAAAAATGGGACAACATCAACAATACAGAACAAAAAAAACCCAAAAAAAAACCCCCACCATCTCCCCTTCCCCACCGCCATCCCCTCTCTCCATCAGACATATAACTACATTTGCTACCATAAATATAAAGTCTTAATCCAAACAATTGGCAAAATTCAATAGGTCCTGACTGATAAACAAGGAATCTATTGTCTTCAGACCACTTGAATACCACACCGCCAGGAAAAAAAAGAAAAAAGAGCAAAATTTTTATTACCACATCCAAATTTAAAAAAGAATTATAAGAGCCTCTGATCCTACGCATCCAATCTAATAGTGTTTTATTATACATTTATACTTCAATGTCAGTGTCTTTTAAAAGAAAAAATATTCCATGGGAATATACCTGCTTATTCTCTACCATTATCATAGTTTCAGTTTTAAACCTCCTACAGATATTTAACTTCTCGTGGGATAATTACGTTTACTCAGATACCATTGGTCTATACAGAATTTTTTGGCTTCTTGTGGGAGTGGTTAAGTATTGATAGTGTTATTTGGCAGGATATATTAGGCGGGGCGTTATAATTTGCATTAATTAATTTGGTACAGAAAGGGTGACATCAAACGTCTTTGGGTTGAGGTTTCATAGGAGAAATCTTGAAATATCATTATCTTATTTTGACCAGAAATAACAGACTTACTTTCTATAATCCTTAATATACGGTTTTATCTAGTAAATTTAAGAAGTTTGGCTATAATAGGTCTGGTTTGTAAGTGCCATTAGATTTCCTGCGATTTAACCAAGTCCTATGTATTCTCTCTCTATTTGAATATTTGATCAGTTTGATTGCATATTTAGTAATTTAGGTAGTGTCATAATGATGAAGTAAACTAAATCATTAAATTCCGCCGTCTCTGGGAGACCAATAATTCTAATATTGTTTCGACGTGCACGATCCTCAAGATCTTCTAATTTCTTTTGCATATTTACCATCTTACTCTGCTGTATTATATTAGTTTGTTCTAATGTAATTAATCTGTCATCAATATCTAAGGTTCTGGTTTCTATCTCATTTAATCTGGCTGCGAATTGTCTAACCTCATTTGATAAACAGTTAAAGTCTTGTTTGATCTCATGTTTTAATGATTCTAATTGAGTGGAGAACACTTTAGATATTTGTGTGACAATTTCAGAAGAGTCACTCGATACTGTCGGTGTGTCAATATGCTCTGGTGTAGAGTCTGAAATTGAATCCCTACTCTTAGTAACATTTTTTTTATCTTTGTGTCTTGGAGGCATGGCTGGAGAGTTCCCTTTACCCACAGATATAAATCTTTCCATCGAAGATGGACGTTTTTAACAAGGAGCAAAATATGTGATAAGTGTAAGGAAGTATAAAACTTCTGATAGTTGTGTGTAATTTAAAATGTGAACAAATAGATGAAAATGTATCTAAAATTAATGCTTATAGATATACATGTGAACCATCTAAACCTAAATCCGTAAATGTGGGGACTGGTGTATAAATTAAGTGAAAGAAAAAAAAAAAAAAGTGGTGTGATGCCAGACTCCAAGAACAGTAAAAGGTTAAATAGAGAATTGGCAGCTGTAGTATTAAACAGCTATCTACCCAGAATCATATATATCTTAAAATAGATATCTGTATTAACTATTTATCCCTAGTATGAGGGACTAATTCCTCAAATAATCTCCAGTATAGCAAATACCTAACCAGTTATACCATACATTAAGAAAAAACAATGGCCTAGATTTAGAGTTTGGCGTTAGCCGTGAAAACCAGCTTTAGAGGCTCCTAACGCTGGTTTTAGGCTACCGCCGGTATTTGGAGTCACTCAAAATAGGGTCTAACGCTCACTTTTCAGCCGCGACTTTTCCATACCGCAGATCCCCTTACATCAATTGCGTATCCTATCTTTTCAATGGGATTTCTCTAACTCCGGTATTTAGAGTCGTTTCTGAATTGAGCGTTAGACATCTAAAGACAAAACTCCAGCCGCAGGAAAAAAGTCAGTAGTTAAGAGCTTTCTGGGCTAACGCCGGTTTATAAAGCTCTTAACTACTGTGCTCTAAAGTACACTAACACCCATAAACTACCTATGTACCCCTAAACCGAGGTCCCCCCACATCGGCGAGATATGTCGGCCACAACCCTCCACGATAAACAAGACTGTTTTTTATCAGCAGTAAGGAAAGAGAAACACAGTACCTGTAGGGAGCCCCTGGGGTTAAGAGCCCCGCTATCAAACCTGCTTTCCTCCTCCTTACACAGTGTAGGGCTTGACTTCGAGCGTGTATCAGTGTGGTATATAGATGTCTCAGCCTACAGATCTTAACTCCAGGGAACACACCAACAACGCCGACACTCTGTGGTATTCCTCCGCCTTCACTGGCTGTTGTCCCATTGGTTGCGTCCGGTGGATATAATACCTGCGGGATCTTCCGGAGCTGTAAAAACATATTCTTGGGTGCTTAGTTGCTCCAGCCACAGGAGCTTGCTATTTCTACGGACCTCCGTTGCGCATTAACCCCAAAATGATCCGGGCCGCCTAGGCTGTGCCTTTTTTGTGCAGGTAACCCAATATTACACCAATCGGGACTTCCTGGAAGAGGAGGAGCGAGCAGGATGCTTGTCGAGGAACTCATCTGCACTGAGCCTCTACCAAGGCTCACAACAGTGCAGCGATTCTTGACCTTGTCATTATTTCCAATAATTTTAGAATGATTAATTTTTAGTTGATAGGATTTAATTCCTAATTTTTTTAGATTTTAATTTTTGATTTTTAATTTTTAGTCTTAAAAGCCCCTTAAACTGTTGATACAGAGGAGCAATGCCATCAACTAAAACCAAATATACAAAATTATAGCTATTCTAATTCCAAAGGTTAATTGGGTCGTATTCTGAATTCAGACCATTTGGTTATCTGGTCTGTAACTGGAATATCCAGAAAACCTCCTTTATGGCCAACTGTAGATTTCTATCACCCCCTCTCTTCCCAACATGCACAGTTTCAATTATAGTCCATCCAAAACTAGATGGATCCTTTTTGTAAATTAAATTAAAATGCTGTACCAGACGGGTGGTTAGAGTACCAGATTTTATATTAGTGAGGTGCTCCCTGATACGTGAATGCACCTCCCTGGTTGTTAGACCTACATACTTTAATTGGCAAATGGTTTGACCTGCTAGGTAAATAGCATATATGTACCTGCAATTTAGACATGTTTTTTGATTATATGCTTGGTTTGTAACTGTGATTTTAAAGCTTTCCCCAGGTAGGAGGTGATCACATGCTTTACAAGTCAAATTGCTGCATCTACATACACCCTTAAATCTAAGCCACAAGCTCCCATCTTCCTTTTTCTTAAGCTTCAATTGTGTGGGTGATAGAATGTTCCTTATTGTAATACCTCTCTTGAATGAGCACTTGCAACCTTGTTGTACAGTACAGGCTAGAGCGTCATCTGCTACTAACAAGCTGAAATATTTCTGCACAATACCACAAATTTGGTGATATTGGTCGCTATAATCGGTATGACAAATGCTCCTTTTTTTATCATAGAGAGATTTCTTACATTTGGTGGCTAGTAAATGCTGCCTCCTTCTGACTCCTACCTCATTTCTTGACTTCTGGGTAATATCCTTCCTATAACCTCTATCTCTCAAGTGTGTTTCCAACAGATTTGCATGAGTCTCAAATTTTCTCTGTGTGGTACAGTTTCTTTTAGGTCTAGTGAACTGACCTTTAGCCACTCAATGGAAGACCTGTTTGGGATAACTGCTCCTGGCATGGAGGAGAGTGTTGCCTGTAATAGGTTTCCTAAAAACCTCTGTTACAACTCCTTCTCTGGGTACGCCCTTCAGGGCAAGATCCAGGAAAGTGATGTTTGTTTTACTGTATTCAAATGTAAATTTTAGTCCAAAATCATTGGTATTTAACCAATCAGTAAACTTTAAGACACTCTCTTTTTCTCCCCTCCACACCATGAGCAAGTCATCAATATAATGCTTGTAAAATCGTATATTACTTCTGAAAGGGTTCTCCTTTCAATAGATGCAGGAGAGCTCCCACACCCCATGAAGAGGTTGGCGTAGGATCGTGCGAACTTAGCACCTATCGCTGTACTGCATCTCTGGTGATTGAAAACCCCTCAAAAGAGAAATAGTTGTGAGTCCGAAGAAACTGACACCGAGATTACGAGTTTTGCGGTAACAGGGGTGCGTTGCTAACTAGCATTTTTTTCAACGCTCCCTTAAGACAATGCTGGTATTACAGGTTTTTTTAAACCTGCCATTAGCCTCAAAAAAGTGATCAGAGAGCATAATTTAGCTCCACATCTCACTGTAATACCAGCGCTGTTTACGGTAGCGGTGAGCTGGCTAAACGTGCTCGTGCATGATTTCCCCATAGGAATCAATGGGGCTGAGCTGGCTGAAAAAAGACCTAACACATGCAAAAAAGCAGCGTTCAGCTCCTAACGCAGCCCCATTGATTCCTATGGGAAAAGGAATTTTATGTCTACACCTAACACCCTAACATGAACCCCAAGTCTAAACACCCCTAATCTTACACTTATTAACCCCTAATCTGCCGCCCCTGACATTGTCGCCACCTACATTATAATTATTAACCCCTACTCTGCCTCTCGGGACACCGCCACCACTTACATTATATGTATTAACCCCTAATCTGCCGCCCCCAACATCGCTGAACCCTACATTATATTTATTAACCCCTAATCTGCCACTCAACGTCGCCGCAACTATATTACATGTATTAACCCCTAATCTGCCACCGCCAACGTCGCCAACACTATAATAAAGTTATTAACCCCTAAACCTCCCCCAAATTTAAATATAATTTAAATAAATCTAAATAAAATAACTACAATTAAATAAATTATTCCTATTTAAAACTAAATACTTACCTATAAAATAAACCCTAAAATAGCTACAATATAACTAATAGTTACGTTGTAGCTATTTTAGGATTTATTTCTATTTTACAGGCAACTTTGTATTTATTTTAACTAGGTACAATAGTTATTAAATTGTTATTAACAATTTAATAACTACCTAGCTAAAATAAAGACAAATTTACCTGTAAAATAAATCCTAACCTAAGTTACAATTATGGTCAGACTGATATGCTACAGGAAAGTTCTTCTCTGTGAAAGGCACATATTGAGCAAAAAGAGGCTGCTTCTAGGGTGGTAACTAGCCATAGAACAAGCTATTATGCTATTGTTTGTTCCCAGGTTGAGCGCTTCTCTCTTTTTATTTATGCAATCTATGACACTTAGGGAAGTCTCCCTAAGTGTGATGTGGGAATCCAGATGTGGACCCGTTGCTCAGTGTGCCTAGAGGGATATGGCTGCACCTCACTGACGAGGCCCACAATAGGCCGAAACGTACGTCTGGGGTTTTGCCATTTCTCTTGTTCAGAGAGGGATTGCCTGGTATTTCGGAGCTGGACTGCACTGTTAAGTCAGGATCAGACTGATATGCTACAGGAAAGTTCTTCTCTGTGAAAGGCACATATTGAGCAAAAAGAGGCTGCTTCTAGGGTGGTAACTAGCCATAGAACAAGCTATTATGCTATTGTTCCTTCCCAGGTTGAGCGCTTCTCTCTTTTTTTTTTTTTTTTTTTATTGAGGTGGAATATCAGGCTTACAGCTCAAGTAAAACAATAAATAGTGCAGATGTTGGAGGTACAATAATACAGAGTAATATTCAAACAGAACAAGTTTATCTTATACCAGTCAAATGTGAAGTACAGGACCTAGTTAGCCTTTAAGAATGAAAACCCTCTAGACAGCCTGTGAGGCCACTCTTGGACCTACCATGACTCCTAAATATAAAGAACTACAGAGGGGTAAAATGGACAGTAGGAGACTACTCTTGAGTCTCTAAGAGCACCTTTTTTTTTTTTGTAATATATATAATACATGTAGAATAATTTTTCATATGATATATATAGATATGTTTAAACAGGGCTCTGCCTATAATAAAATTAATACAGGACATGGTGATACTTAAAACAGTTTGAAAAGGTGCTTAGGACAGGAATATATACCTGTATATAGAAAAAATAAAGCAGTGAATCCACTCGTAGAGAGAGGTTATAGCCAATATTTATATGGTTTAAACTAAACTGAGACCCACTGGTCCATGGAGCAATACAATAAACATGTAGCTGGCACTAGTACCTTGACTAATAATTAAACTCTCATATCTTTCCTGTATTGTAAGCCTAGGGTCAAATACGTTGTGGGTAGAATAGTGTCTAAATATCTGGGTCCCTGCAATAAATTAAAATATAGTTTAAAAAGGCATAGGTTGGATTTGGTTGCAATATAAGGCTGTTTCTGAGACTCTAAAAAATAGACCTCAAAGAAGAAGACATACTGCCTCGGCCGCTGGCAGCTGTCTGGTGGTTAATAATAAAAATTCCTTCCTAGAGCTCTCATGTATCTAGAGGCCACAGAGCCCCTCTTCTACCATAGGATATAGCTGTACAACCATCTGTGTGATTTTGTAGTTGTGTGTGTGTGTATAGGGAACGTTATGTATAAGGTAGGAACACAGCTCAGTGGGTGCATGACGCAGCAAAATATGTTTACCTAGTGTACAGGGACTGTAGACATGCAACATATTAAACATTTGAGTACATAGAATATCATTATTATACCCAGATAAAGGAATACAATGAATTATGCTTACTAACCAACTAGAAGTGATAGTTCAATAAACTTATAAACATTAGAGAGATAATCCCTGGTTCCGGCGGAGGAGGAGCAAGGTGTGTGCTACAGCTGCTGCTTTGCTCGACACTCCAGTCCTATAGCCCTTAGGCGGTGAATTCTCGCGCCTTACCCCACGGTTGGGGCTGCCTTACTGGACAGAAGGAGAGATCATCTCGGGAACCTAGAAACAGTGACTTTTCATCACACTGTCTCGGCAAATAGGTCACCTGGAAAGACCTGGAACTTAGTCTAACTATCATAATAGACGCTTAAAGGGGCTGAATTGACTTTTTTTTTTTTCTTCCCTACCGACTAACTCTGTTTCCCTCTGAATGGGACAGAAGTAATAATTTATTTTTCCTACTCCTGGAAGTTATCTCCTCA
Source organism: Bombina bombina (assembly GCF_027579735.1). Taxonomy (NCBI): domain Eukaryota; kingdom Metazoa; phylum Chordata; class Amphibia; order Anura; family Bombinatoridae; genus Bombina; species Bombina bombina. Next base: position 477,915,488 of record NC_069502.1, on the reverse strand, counting down.
AACTATCCCTTAGCGAAGTCACATAAACAAATTCATTTGCTTGACTCTTCCCCCTCCTTAGGAGCAGCCGTCTTGACAACAAACACGCTGCATACGGCGATATACTTCAGTAAAAAGCTAATATACATGAGCCGGCTGAGGCTCCGCCGGCCTCACTGCTCTCTCCTTGCCCTACTCACCTCTCCTCCTCCTCCCCCACTGGTGTTGCGAGGGAGGAGGTGAAGTTACATCTACAAAGATATATATGACTTTTCTTTAAACGTATCTGCCTGCCCCCCACATCTATCACAATACTTGCTGTGCCGGCTCTCGTGCGGACTCTGACCTTCCTCACTACTAAGTTGCCTGGGGCCCTACTGGCTTCGGCGGACGCCATTTGTCCCCTATTACCTGGTCTTCCTCCTCCCCCACCGGTGCTGCGAGGGAGGAGGTGAAGTTACACCTGCAAGGTACAAGTGGATACACTCCTTACCTGTTGGTCTCCTCCGATCACCACTCTGCTTATTCAGACGGCCGCAGTGCAGGCGTCTGGTTTGGATTCTACAACTTACCCACCGCTTTCTTCTCTGGACTGTGATCTGCCCACACTTCGCTGCCTGTTCTCCCTTCTCCCCCACCGGTGTTGCGTGGGAGAAGGTGAGTTTCCATTGCGGGCATACAGGCTCCTACTGGTCGCATTCGCCTGCCTCTTCTGATTGCTGTAACAGGCTCGATCTGACCTCTCTACGGCCGCTCGCCGCATCCATCTGGGCTTTTTTTAGCCGGTCCCGGCTCCGGCCCCCCTCTCGGCAGTTCTCTCACCTCCCCCCCCACCGGTGTTGCGTGGGAGGAGGTGATCTCTTGGGCTGGAGGGCCGGCTCTGAAAGTCCGTTCTACCCCTCTCACTTGTGGCATGCCTCTCTGATCCTTCCATCCTTCATCTATACCATCTATAGGAGAGGAGGTCTTCGTATCTGGGACCACATCTAGGGGCACATAGCTGCAGTCCTGCTCTTTTTTCCCCCGGAACAGCCTTTGGCACAGTGAGTACTCCTGCATTACATATTTAAACATTGCAGGGGGGCGGCATGCGAAAGGTCTAACACTGGAGGAAACACAGAAAAAAAGTACAAAAGGATAAAGGGAGTAAAGATAGAGGGGGAAGAAGAGGAGAAGGACAAAGAGGAGGGAAGAAAGGATATATAAACATTGTTTCAACTCATGTTAACATTTGGGGACTATAAAGTTATTTTTGCAATATAACTTATCAATCCATATATCCACCGCTTTTGATATAGAGTTTAATACAGCTCGACAATATAGGGTTGTATAGACATAATTTCTATTGAACACAAGAAATCCTAAATGTTTAATATTTTATTCTGTATAGCTCTGTTTACCAGAAGGGTAACTGTACTAAAACTCCCTATCTAACTCCTATCTTTCTTTCCTTGAACATATTGCCATCAAACATACATAATCAAGGAGGAGAAAGAGCCTTGCTAATTTAAATATCAAAGTTTATAGAGTGTCCTAGAAACTCTCTTTAAAATCAGATTGGATAAAAGCCTATTCTGAAATAATTTTATCCTTTAAAAGGTTCATAGCATAACGTGCCTTATAAAATATACTGTATCACTGTAAGGTTGTTCTATTAACTCTAACTTTTATAATTCCCTTTGTTTTTTTGTTCTGGCCACTGATATCACAGACTGAGAGATAACTGGGATAAGGTGGTCGGCTAGGATTAACAAAAGGACTCCCCCTTTTTTTTTTTTTTTTTTTTTTTTTATATAAAACTCTGAGGCAGATTCATACTGCATAGAAAATTGTATTATATAGTGATCAGTATTATAGCCATTCACTATATGATTAGATTTTCCCCAAAGGCTAAATTATCTTTGACCTTGTTCTATATCTGGCAATACATTTAAAACTGATAGTTAAGTTCTATTGAATCCCTGACACCTTCTGGGTGGTCAAAGTCCCCTAAATTTTAAAGTTCTTATCGACTTTAAGGGTATCTATAAAAGGGCTATATTACATATCCCTAAAGAATCAAAGAAAACATCTCTCTGTCTTCCTGACACGGCTCCCTGATACACTAAATTCACCCCCTTGATTAATTAATTAATTAATTATTCTATTTTTTTTTTTTTATTTTTTTTTCCCCCTCACACCTGCACTTCACCTTCACTCCTTCCCTGCACTCCCCGTCCTTTTTGGGTGATCCCCCCTTTTCTCCCCCCTTTTTTTTTTTTTTTTTTTTTTTCCCCTCCACCCAACAATTTAAATAACTCACACTTCACTTGCTTACTCACAGTTTATGGATAAATATTTTCACCCACACGGTAAAACCTCACCAGCGGCCATGTCGGCTAGACATAGAGATAAAAAACATAAATCTCCCCCTGAGGCTCAAATAGAAACACAAGTACCCTTAGGTGACCCCTCAAATCTGCAAGAACATATTGATGTACAATCTCTAGTCTCTAAAATTTCGGACGCCCTTACCCCTAAATTTGACTCCTTAAAAAAAGAGCTTAGGCAGGACATTGCTTGCCTAACCTCAGAAGTTAAACAATTTGCAGATAGATTCACTGAAGTTGAACAGAGAGTCTCGGATCTTGAAGATCTGGTCTCAACTCAGACCAATAAATTAGAAACTATATCTCTGGCTCTCATTAAAGCACAAAATAGAGTTGAAGACCTTGAGAATCGTTCAAGGCGCAATAACTTAAGGCTAATTGGCCTCCCCGAGGGAAAACATCCAGAAGATTTTAACAAATTATTCTCGCACACTCTTCCTTCTTTATTACAGATTCCCGAGAACTACCCTAAAATAATAATAGAACGTGCACATAGGATAGGTCCAACTTCTTCTGCCAGTACTAACAATAGGCCAAGACCTATCATAGTCAAATTTCTGAATTACCAAGATAAAATCATGGTCTTACAACAATATCGGAAATATCAACCTTTAATAGTTGAAGGTGTTAAAGTCTTTATCTTTCAGGACTATGCAGCAGAAACAGCTCAGAAAAGGAGAGAACTAGCCCCAATGTGCACAAAATTTATACAACAAGGGCTTCGCGCTACTATCATCCATCCCGCTAGACTTAGATTAATGATAGACAGCACTACACATTTCTTTGACACTGCCGCTGAAGCAGAAAAGTTTTACTCTATAAACTCTCCCCCTTAAAAGAAACTAACCTCAGGGTCTCTCCAGGTTAGGGTAATAGATGCCATGATGGGCAATTGTATTTTTTTTTTTTTTTTTTTTTATTATTATTATTATTATTATGTATCTTTTTTTTTTTTTTTTTTTTTTTTTTTTTTTCTTCCTTCCCCCTCCCCTCTTTTTTCATAAAAAAAAATGGCTGTAGGACACAAAATTAAAATGACCTCATGGAATATTGGAGGTCTCACTTCCCCAATTAAAAGGAAGGCAATACTTTCTCAATTAAAGAAAATTAACACTAACATAGCCTTCCTACAGGAAACACATTTAAAATCTGAAGAAATCCTAAAACTTAAATCCTCTTGGGTTAAAGATGTTTTTTTCTCGTCAACAGTAAAAAGAAAGAGTGGGGTCGCGATCTTATTGGGGAAGAAACTCCTCTATGATGTTATCCAGGTAGATACGGATCAGGAAGGTAGATATTTAATATTAAAAATTAAAATTGCAAAACTACTATACACACTCTGCAATGTATATGCCCCAAATGTTTTCAACCTCCCATTTTGGGAAACATTGCAAAATAAGCTTCTCTCATTTGCAGAAGGTCACTTATTACTGGTAGGAGACTTTAATATGGCTCCTCAGTCTCCCCTTGATAGGCTCAGGCAGAACTCCGCCACAGTCAAAACTAAGAGAGACAATTTAGAGTCTAAATTATTCCTCAAACTTTCCCGTAATTTAAAACTCTGTGATATCTGGAGGATCCAAAATCCAGATGTCAAGGACTTTACGTGTCATTCGAAAGCACATAAATCGCTCTCAAGAATCGATCTTTTTTTGATCGATGAAAGATTCTGCAAGTCGAAAGTAACTGCCAAAATTTTACCTGTTACCATTTCGGATCATGCCCCAATCACTCTTGAACTTGACCTAATCCCGCTAGGCAACAGGAACTTTGGTTTCTCTTTCCCTCGCTATCTAGCAAATGACTTAAAATTTAAAAACTGGCTCATCTCTAGATTTCAGGAGTATGCAGTTATTAACCAACAACATACTTCCAAACCTGCTTTGTTTTGGGAAACCGCGAAGGCGGTCCTTCGTGGGGAAATATTAGCCTATACTATCTCTAGATCTAAGAAAATGAAAAAAAGGGAGATTGAGACGTTAAAGGCTGTCACGAACGCATATAATCGTTATATTCTAACTAAAACACCCGAAAACTGGTCTAGATACACTGCGGCGTTGGAGGAGAGAGACTCCCTTTTGATTTACAAAAGCACCCAAAGAGATCTTAGGCTGAAGGCTAAATTATATCACTATGGCAATAAGACAGGGAAGCTTCTGGCAAACTTAGTGAAGATTGATAGAGGCTCATCTATAATAAAAACTATAACATGTGGTAATAAAAGTTTTAACTCCCCTGAAGAAATACGCAGAGTATTTGAAGAATATTATGAACTCTTGTATGCTTCTAAAAACTCTAATATCACACACAGGGAAAACTTTTGGGATCAAATAGCCTTTCCAACCCTGACTCCCGACTTATTGGTAACGTTACAATCTCCCCTTACAGAAGCAGAAATTGCCACAGCTATTCAAAATCTCTCCTCTAATAAAGCACCGGGACCTGACGGACTCCCAAACGAATTTTACAAGATATTAGCACCTGAGATAATAAACCATTTAACTACACTTTTTAACGATACTTATATCTCAGGCAATATTCCAACGAAGGAATTTACTGCATCCTATACAACTCTTATCTTAAAGCAGGGGAAAGATCCAGAAAAAAAGGAGTCATACAGACCCATTGCACTCCTGAATACAGACTATAAACTTCTCACATCTATCCTATCAAATAGACTCCAACCCTTGCTCTCTTCAATTATTCATAGTGACCAGGCAGGATTCCTTCTAAAGCGTAATTCATCTGCTAAAATAAGAGAGGTGTTCATGATAATAGAACACTTTAATATGTTGTATGGATCGGGAGTGGGGGGGGAGGACACCTCTGATAAAGCAATTATATCCATTGATGCCGAAAAAGCATTTGATTCGGTACATCATGATCATTTGTGCTTCACGTTACAGCAATTTGGCTTGGGAGGCAATTTTCTTCGTTTCTTTAACAATTTATATAGCAATGCACATACAAGAATCTTAGTTAACGGTGATATGACCTCTGATATAAAACTGAGGAGAGGGACCAGGCAGGGGTGTCCTCTCTCCCCTCTCTTGTTTGACTTGGCTATTGAACCACTTGCTATCCAGATTCGTCATCAACTTGAGGGGATTAAAATTAACGAGAAAGAATTGCAAATAGCATTATATGCAGACGATGTACTGCTTTATATTTCCAATACAGCTAGAAATATCCCAAAACTTCTCTCCATTATAGACCAATTTGGCTCCTTTTCTGGATACAAAGTAAATGTGTTAAAATCAGAGCTCTGCTGGCTTAACTATACTAAAGATTCTTGTACAAATATTCCATTTACTGTAGTCCAAGATGCATTTAGGTATCTTGGTATATGGATTTCCTCCAACCCTACAACCTGGTACGATCTAAATGTTCCTCCGGTACTAAAAAAAATTAGAGAAGCCTTTAAAAATTGGCAAAAACTCCCTCTTTCTTTGTCAGGCCGCATTGCACTGTATAAGATGATCCTCTTGCCTAAAATTTTGTATGTACTTCAGAATACATCATTTATCTTAAAAGCAAAAGATATATTATCCTTTAACTCAGCGCTTCGATCCTTCCTGTGGCAGAACAAGAAGCCTAGGATCTCTTTATCTAAATTAATGCTCCCTGTCGAGCAGGGAGGACTCTCCCTGCCAGACATTCGTCTATATAATATAGTCTTCCAGGCTAGGGTTGCAATAGACTGGTTAACCAATGCTAACTATGTAACAAGTCTTGACCTTGAAAAAAATATAGCATATCCATGTTCTTTGGTTGCCTTATTACACTGTGATAAAAATACAATTCCGCCCATATTAAAGAAAATTAAGTCTATCTACAATCCAATCCAGATGTGGAAAAAGAACTGTTCAATGTTACACATTAAACCTAGAAATCTCTCGATATCTACCTCTTTTAAATTAATCCACATTTCCAAGTCGGCATACAATCTGCCCTCTTTTCTAAATGGGAATATCTGGGCCTTCAGAATATTTCCCAACTACTTGATTTTCAAAATAAATGTATTAAAACCCTTCGATTCTCTTAAAAAGGACTTCCATCTTCCTAATAAAAAATTTTTCGCCATTGCAAGTACGACATTTTGCCCCTTAAATTAGTAAAGGACTTTGGCTGGGAATGGTCCCTAGGTATACTCGAGAAGTGGATACTACTAGCCAGAATGGCTCCATATCGATTTCATTCATAATACCAGAGGTTGGTATCTATTAGAGGCCCAGAAATATTAGAAAACTTGCAGGCTAAGTGGACAAAACACTATTAGAGGATCTAGGAGAGACCCCTGTAATCCACTTTATCAATCCAAGCAATCGCACGTGCCACTCTCTCCGCTCGTGGAGAGAGACACGTGTTAAACTATTATTTATGACTTATTTTTCCCCAGAGAAGGGAACCTAAATGCCGAAGTCTTACCTATAATAAATGTCCAAATGTTCCTATCCTTCGGCTAACCTTATTCATATGTTCTGGAAATGTCCAAAAATAAGGAATTGTTGGTTGAAAATACAATACTGGCTTATCAACTCAGTAGGAATATCTTCACTATCATTTTCTCCTTTAATATAATTTTCCCACTGAGGTCTTCGGCCCTCCCTGGAGATAAACTTAAAATAGTTACTTTGGTAATCCTCGCTGTTCGATATTTAATATTGAAGAAATGGAAATCGCGAGCAAACCCAACGTATATTGGAGGTAAAAGAACTGTTTGAAGAAACAGTGTATAATAAGAACAAAATAGATACCAACTGACAGACTGATCAAGAGGTGAGGAGTTTCTTCTCTAAATGGTCGGACTTTATTAAAGTGCTGCCCGCAAGTGAAATTGAACATTTAATCTACCCCTTTTAGAAATACTGAGTTGGTTCTCCTGGGAATCTGGTAGATCTCTTTCAGCTAATAAATGAACCAGCAAAGCCATGATTCTTCTGTTTTGTTTTTTTTTGTTTTTTTTTTTTTTTTTCTTCTTCCCCCCCCCCCCCCCCCCCCCTTTTTTTTTTTTTTTTTTTTTTTTTTCTTTCTTTTCTTTCTTCTTTCTTTCGTTTTTTTGTTCGGTTTTGTTTTGTTGTGTTTGTTTTATTAGGGTTTATAAAGGGAAAAAAAAGGGGCATCAGGAAGACAAGTTTAAAGTGCTATTGTTGAGAGATAAAATCAGGAATGTATTTTATAGATCAGACCAGATTCTGTCAATTCAAGAACTGATTTTGATGTTTTTTCTTTTATTTTTTCTCTATATGAAATTATGTTGTAATAAAAATCCTGATGCTTGTTAATAAAGACAAATTGAAAAAAAAAAAAACTTATAAACATTAGAAATGGATTTTACATAACTTAGAAAAAAGCTGTAACGCTTTGGGACCCAGCTAAAACATCAAGCAAAGTCCGTATTGCTTAGACAATATATGTCTAATAATTATCCCATCTCAAAATAGTTCAGCCAGACCACAGAGGAATGTAAATCATACACCCAGCTAAGTTTCCAGCTCCAAACAGAGTCAAAAATGCTATCTGGGCAGGGAGTCCCCATGAGGAGATTTACCAAGAAACTACCAGTCTGCCTCCCATGATCTGAGGATATCTGCCTTTCGTCGCCAGAATGACTAACCGCTTTTTGAAAAGGAGAGTTCCTGTAAGGAGGTTAGCAGACATGGGTTCTATCTGGGTAGGTCCTTTAGCAGTTATCAGTGAATCATCCACTGCTTCCATCAAAAGCTCTGTGTTGAAGGGTGCCCCCGGGACCGAAATCGATTGGGAGACCGGTACATATACATCCGTGTCGAGATCCGAGGGAAGGGCTGCTGCCATGCTCACAGATATCGCTCTCGCTTCTGCAGTTCCGCAGCCAAGCTCTACATCGCCTCCCACACATGTCTCTCTGACATCAATTAGGAGAGGCAGGCTTCTCAGCTCTTTGCTTGTGTTTATTACTGCAACCTCCGAGCATAGCTGCTTACTGTGTAGTGTTCGGGGAATCCGGGGCCGGGGCCCCAAAGCTCCATCCTCCCCATCTAGCTTAAGAGGGAGGTCTCCCAAACCGTTAGTTTGCTTTTTCTCTCCAAGAGGGCAAAATGCATTTTCAATCGCACGCAGAAGGGATTGGTGGTGGCTTTCCAAAATACTCTCCAACTCTGTCCAAAACACTCCATCGGTCTCCATGTCCCAGCTAGTACAGAGAAGGTGGACAGTCAGGCAGACCAATGAGCCGTAGTTATCTCGTCACAGGATATCGTAACCCCAGAATTTGGGGGGGTTCAGTGTGCGGATGCCCCAGACCTATGCTGCGTATCTCACACATCTCGGTTTTAAGATCTAAACTTTGTTAAGTCCAATATGGTTGCCGGGTCCGTGTGGAAGCTGACTGCATAGCTGACCCAAAGAACATAGGCTAAGACACTGTCAAATCATCTGCTCCTGGTTGCAAGTAGTTTCCAATCGATATATTATTCATAAAAATGTGGGTTAATGGGTAGTTATAATATTTTCCACTTCAAAAATCTTCTTAAATTCCAGGAGCTTCACTGAGACACGTCCTGCCGCTTTGGGCTCAAGCACCGCCCCCCCTCTCTTTTTATTTAAGTTACAATTACACCTAACACTACACTATCATTAAATTAATTACCTAAACTACCTACAATTAATTACAATTAAATTAAATAAACTAAAGAATGAAAAACAACAAACACTAAATTACAGAAAATAAAAAAATAATTACAATTTATTTAAACTAATTACACCTACTCTAATCCCCCTAATAAAATTAAAAAAAAAAACCAAAATAATAAAAATCCCTACTCTATCGCACCATCCTACTAAATTACAAATAGCCCTTAAAAGAGCCTTTTGCGGGGCATTGCCCCAAAGTAATCAGCTCTTTTACCTGTAAAAAAAATACAATACCCCCAACATTAAAACCCACCACCCACACAACCAACCCTACTCTACAACCCACCCAATCCCCCCTTAATAAAACCTAACACTACTCACTTAAAGACCACCCTACCTTGAGATGTCTTCACCCAGCTGGGCACAAGTGGGCCTCCAGAGGGGCAGAAGTCTTCATCCTATCCGGCAGAAGAGGACCTCCAGATGAGCAGAAGTCTTCATCCAGACGGCATCTTCTATTTTCATCCATCTGGAGCAGAGCGGCTCCATCTTCAATCCAGCTGACGCGGAGCATCCTTTTCAAATGAAGTCCAAGCGAAGAATGAAGGTTCCTTTAAATTATGTCATCCAAGATGGCGTCCCTTGAATTCCGATTGGCTGATAGTATTCTATCAGCCAATCGGAATTAATAGGTAGGAAAAATCATATTGGCTGATCCAATCAGCCAATAGGATTGAAGTTCAATCCTATTGGCCTTCATTCTTTGCAGCAAATCCAATACATGTGTAGTATCCAGTAAAAAAAACTTATCAGATTTGACACCAATGGTTGTAGGATGGTGTCCAACCACTGTGAAAGGCGTTCCAAAAGGCACCCTATACCACTCACTATGGGTCTACCAGTGACCCCTTCCAAGGACTTATGCACTTTAGGTAAGTGATTAAAAATAGGTGTAATATGATTGTCAACTAGGAGGAAGTCACAGGTAGGCCCATCAATGAATCCCATATATTTGCCATCATCCAAGATGTTTTTCATTTCCCTCATAAATTTTAACGTGGGGTCCGTGTGTAGTTGTGTGTATTGTAATTCATTGTGCAATTGCCTTTCTGCTTCTGAAATTAACTGTGACCTAGACATAACTACTACCAACATCCCTTTGTCTGCATTTCTTATTACTAAATCAGTATTATCATGTAGTGTTTTCAAAACAGCCTGTTCTTCCTTACTTAAATTATTTCTTCTGACTACAGTGGTCTGATGTAGTGTGGTTAATACCAGCTCAACCCTTTTCTGGAATGTTTTAAAGTAGCCCCTATACAATGTATAGGATACAATTTGGGCTTGTTTTTAAACCTGGGGTAAGGTATGCTCTATGTATTGTCAGGGATGCATCCTTCCAGTAGCAATATTTCCAAGGATGCTAGGTCACAACTCTCACTAAAGGTGAGATTGTCATTAGCTCATTGCCCTTTAAGGTACAATTCCTCCCCCATATATTCTGTAACCAGTGCACTGTCATCCCCAGAAAAAAATATTTTCTTAATGTGAGTTCTCTGATTAATTTGTTGACATCCAACAGTGTTCTAAACAAATTAAACCTGTTGGGTGGTACAAAACCCAAACCAAGATAAAGTACCTTTGTCTCTTTGTCAGTTAGCGTGTAATGTGAAAGGTTTATGACACTATTGGTTATTGGTACTTGTTCTGGTATCTCCCTCTCCTGACTGGATACCTGTTTTGACCCTGGTAAGCATTTGATCCTCCTCTTCCCTCCCCCTTCATTTAACTAAATGTGGTGGATGACCCAAACTGGCATGTAGTATAGTATTCCCAGTGATATACTTCCTATTGGTGACAGTTTTGATATAACTTTCATCTGCTAGTCCCTGTAGGTGTAGGTAAAAATAATCAACAGCATTGTCATGTATGGTTGCTGTAAACCTTAAACTCAAATAATTATCATTTAAATAAATAAAATAAAAAATATTCAAAGGTAAAAGAACCACAGACAATAAAAATCAAGTTGTCAATATAGTGCATGTACAAGGCAACGCTGTCAGTAAAAATGTCAACTGAATTATAGAGCCTGTGAAGTTCCACCAACCCACAAATAAAATTGCAAACAAATCAACACTATAAAACCTTAAACCCATTTAAAAGCAATTACATTAAGATTGTTACTAATTTGAGGGTTGATCACAATCTAAAGGTAATTTGCTCCTGAAATGGCTTTTGCTTTCCATTTGCATTGCTCAGAGTGTTTTTCAAGTGATCACTATCCAAAATTGATTTCTAATGTAGTACATTGCTAATCCAGAACTGAGTTTTACTATTGGCATAACCCTTTTGCAGAAGTTAAACACAAAGTTATATGCAAAAAATATTGCAATAATAAAATGCACCAACACATTAGACCATTTTCTTTTTTGCACTTTTATGTACCTTTAAGGCTCCTTAACTAAATAAAATGTATTTAGGTGGTTATTTTAATGGAAATCAGAATAGACATACACAAAACAAACCCATCTGAATACAAAGTTTGCATATGCAAACCAGACTGGAAGATGGCACTGATATGTAATCTGTCATTTAAATAAAGCTGAACTGAATTTAAATTTAATTGATACATAGGAAAAAAAATGGGGAATATGTTCTAAGTATTTATAAATAGATATTCCTACATATATTTTGCGAAACAAAAATATGTATATCTATACCTATTTATAATATATATATATATATATATATATATATATATATATATATATATATATATACATATATATATATATAGATAGATAGATAGATAGATAGATATATTTATAGGTATAGATAGATATATGTTGTACCAAAATACCATCATATATATATAGAAATATGTATTTATGAATAAATATAACATATTCTGCTATGTGCAGAACATTGGAATGTGAAATATTCATATTTTCATGTCAGGTTAGTGCATATGAGAATATGTTACCGGGTTTTTTCTCATTGATTTCTATGGGGGGAATAGGTTATCCTTTGAGCAATAGTCTAATTGCGCTAGAAGTCTGTTGTTTGCGTGCGTCAGGTTAGTGCAAATGCGATAACTTTTTACTTTCAACTCATAGTACCAGCTCAACCCGACGTGTGCAAAAAGTTTACTTCTAGTGCAATTAGCACTATACTGGAAGAGCAAATTACTGCTACACATGTAATTGTGCCCTTAGTATTAGATTATGAGTGGTGCGCTAACTGTTGCAAGTAAGCAATAAGGGGTAAATAGCGGCTTTTTGCGCACATAATGACCCAGATTAATAGTTGTGTGGTACGGCTTTACCGTAAAAAAAAGGGCCTTTGAGTGCAGAATGATCAGCTCACAAGTCAAGCGGTATGACTTTAATGTGATTGTTAGCCTATACCGCAATGATCCATTCTTCAATCAAAGACCAGTAGTTATGGATTTTGCAAAACAAAAATATTTCACAAAACTCATAAAAAATATCTTACAAAGTACACTAACACCCATAAACTAGTTATTAACCGCTAAACCGCCATCCCCCTGCATTGCAAATACTATTAAAAAACCTATTAACCCCTAATCCACTGCACACCAACATTGCGACTACCTAAATTAAAGTATTAACCCCTAATCCACCATCCCCCCACATCTCTAACACTAAATAAAGCTATTAAACTCTAAACCGTTGTCCCCCCTCATCACCAGTACTAAATAAACCAATAATCCCTAAACCGCTGACCCCCAACATTGTGATCCCTAAATAAACCTAAAACTAAAAAAACCATAAACTCCTAAACCGCCGACTCCCAGCATTGCAACTTCCTAAATAAAACTATTAACCTCTAAACTGCTGAGCCCCAAAATCGCAACAAACCAAATTAAACTATTAACCCCTAAACCTAATACCCCCTAACTTTAAAATAAAGTTACAATGTAACTACCTTAAAATAAATAAAAACTTACCTGTAAAATAAATAAAACATAAGCTTAAATTATAAATAAACCTAAAATTACTATTTAAAAAAAAAATAAAAGATACCAAAACTAAAGAACCTAAATTACAAATGGCATCTTCTATCTTCATCCATCTGGCGCAGAGCGGCTCCATCTTCAAGACATCTGACGCGGAGCATCCTCTTCTCTTGACTGCTCTTCTCGAATAAAGGTTCCTTTAAGTGATGTCATCCAAGATGGTGTTTCTTGAATTCCAATTGGCTGATAGAATTCTATCAGCCAATCGGAATTAAAGGTGAAAAAATCCTATTGGCTGATGCTTCGCTGAGGACTTCTGCTGCTTCATTGAGGATGGATCTCGGGTCTTCAAAAACTGTAAATGGATATTCAGGGATTAGTGTTAGGTTTTTTAAGGATTTAATGGGTGGGTTTTATATTTAGCTTAGGGTTTGGGCTGAAAAAGAGCTAAATGCCCTTTTAGGGACAATGCCCATCCAAATGCCCTTTTCAGAGCTTAGGTTTTTTTAGATTGGTTTAGATTAGGTGTTATTAGTTTAAATATTTGATCATTTCTTTTTTATTTTGTGTAATTTAGTGTTTATTTTTTTTGTAATTTAGTTAATTGTAATTAATAATGTAATTTGTTTAATTGTAGTGTAAGGTTAGGTGTTAGAGTAAGACAGGTTAGGTTTTATTTTACAGGTACATTTGTATTTATTTTAACTGTAGCTTGTAAATAGTTATTAACTATTTACTAACTATTCTACCTAGTTAAAATAAATACAAACTTAGTTGTGAAATCAAAATATAACGAAAGCTAGCTACAATGTAACTATTAGTTATATTGTAGCTAGCTTAGGTTTTATTTTACAGGTAAGTATTTAGTTTTAAATAGGAATTATTTAGTTATTAATAGTAGGTTTTATTTAGATTTATTTTAATTATATTAAAGTCAGGGGCCCGATCCGATATACGCTGCAAATGCCGGCAACGCTGAATTTTGCGCTGGTTTGGTATCCTATATACGGCGTAACCTAGAAGTTACGCCCATATATTTCTGCCGTCGCCCGTAGTTTTTTGGGCCATAGGCAGGTATACCAAACCAGCGCAGTTTGGTATCCAATATACAGCGTAAGGACTTAGGTGGCGAAAATGGAGAAATCTTACTCCATTTTCACCTTGCCACAAAAAGCAGCCGTAAGAAGCCTTACGCTGACTATTGGAGCCCCGTAACTACCTAAACTACCTGCAAAATAAAACCTAACACCTAACGCATGTGCAATGTCTATCTACCTGTCAATCCGCAATCCCTAATAAAGTTATTAACCCCTAAACCGCCACTCCCGGACACCGCCGCCATCTACATAAACTAACCCCCTACTGTGAGCCCCTAAAACCGCCACCATCTAACTGATCTATCCCCTAATGTGAACCCCTATAACCGCCGCCATCTACCTGACCTATCCCCTAATGTGAACCCCTTACACTTCCGCCATCTACCTGATCTATCCCTAATGTGAACCCCTTACACCGCCGCCACCTATATAAAAATTATTAACCCCTAATCTAATCCCCCTATACAGCCGCCAGCTATATTAATATTATTAACCCCTAATCTAATCCCCCTAAAATAATTATCTCTATTACCAGCCCTTAAAAGAGCCTTTTGCGGGGCTTTGCCCCAAAGTAAACAGCTCTTTTGCCCTATAACCTGCCCTCCCTACACCGCCGCCACCTATATTAATAGTATTAACCCCCTAATGTAAGCCCTTACACCGCTGCCATCTATATTAAAATTATTAACCACTAATTTAATCTACCTACCCCCGCCGCCAGCTATATTATCTATATTAACCCTCAGTATATTATAGTTAATATAGTTATTACATTATATATATTAACTATATTAACCCTAATTATATTAGGGTTAATATAGTTAATATAGTTACTATAGTATTTATATTAACTATATTAACTCTATCTAACCCTAACACCCCTAACTAAATTCTTATTAAATAAATCTAATTCATATTATAAACTAAAATATTCCTATTTAAATCTAAATACTTACCTATAAAATAAACCCTAAGATAGCTACAATATAATTAATAATTACATTGTAGCTATGTTAGGGTTTTTATTTATTTTACAGGTAAATTGTTAATTATTTTAACTAGGTATAATAGCTATTAAATAGTTATTAACTATTTAATAGCTACCTAGTTAAAATAATTATCCAATTACCTGTAAAATAAATCCTAACCTAAGTTACAAATACACCTACACTATCAATAAATTAAATAAACTACAAATATCTATCTAAAAATACAATTAAATAAACAAAACTAAACTACAAAAAAAACAAACACTAAATTACAAAAAAAAAAGATTAAAGCAATTTTAAGCTAATAACACCTATTCTAAGCCCCCTAATAAAATAATAAAGCCCCCCAAAATAAAAAAAATCCCTACCCTATTCTAAATTATAAAATACCCAGCTCTGTACCAGCCCTTAAAAGGGCTTTTTGCGGGGTATTTACCCCAAGTTAACAGCTCTTTTGCCTGTAAAAAAAAGAACACAACACCCCCCAACATTACAACCCACCACCCACATACCCCTATTCTAAACCCACCCAAACCCCCCTTAAAAAAACCTAACACTACCCCCCTGAAGATCTCCCTACCTTGTCTTCACCCAACCTGGCCGAACTCCTCATCCGATCCGGGCATTGTCTTTATCCAAGCGGCAAAGAAGAAGTCTTCATCCCGGCGATGTCTTTATCCAAGCGGCAGCAAAGTCTTCTTCCATCCGGCAGCATCTTCCATCAAGCGGCATCTTCAATCTTCTTTCTTCGCTCCTCCGACGCGGAGCATCCATCCCGGCCGACGACTGAACGATGAATGAGGTACCTTTAAATGATGTCATCCAAGATGGCGTCCGTCGAATTCCGATTGGCTGATAGGATTCTATCAGCCAATCGGAATTAAGGTAGGAAAAATCTGATTGGCTGATTGAATCAGCCAATCAGATTGAGCTCGCATTCTATTGGCTGATCGGAACAGCCAATAGAATGCGAGCTCAATCTGATTGGCTGGTTGGTTCAGCCAATTCGGATTGAACTTGAATCTGATTGGCTGATTCAATCAGCCAATCAGATTTTTCTACCTTAATTCCGATTGGCTGATAGAATCAGCCAATCGGAATTCGATGGACGCCATCTTGGATGACGTCATTTAAAGGTACCTCATTCGTCGTTCAGTCGTCGGCCGGGATGGATGCTCCGCATCGGAGGAGCGAAGAAAGAAGATTGAAGATGCCGCTTGATGGAAGATGCCGCCGGATGGAGGAAGACTTTGCTGCCGCTTGGATAAAGACATCGCCCGGATTGGATGAGGAGTTTGGCCCATTTGGGTGAAGACAAGGTAGGGAGATCTTCAGGGGGGTAGTGTTAGGTTATTTAAGTGGGGTTTGGGTTAGAGTAGGGGTATGTGGGTGGTGGGTTGTAATGTTTGGGGGGTGGTATTGTTGTTTTTTTTTTCAGGCAAAAGAGCAGTTTTCTTTGGGGCATGCCCCGCAAAAGGCACTTTTAAGGGCTGGTAAGGTAAAAGAGCTTTGAACTTTTTTAATTTAGTATAGGGTAGGGAATTTTTTTTATTTTAGGGGGGTTTATTATTTTATTAGGGGGCTTAGAATAGGTGTAATTAGCTTAAAAATCTTGTAATCTTTTTTTTATTTTTTGCAATTTAGTGTTTGTTTTTGTAATTTAGTTTAGTTTATTTAATTGTATTTTAGTTTAGATATTTGTAGTTTATTTAATTTATTGATAGTGTAGGTGTATTTGTAACTTAGGTTAGGATTTATTTTACAGGTAAATTGATAATTATTTTAACTAAGTAGCTATTAAATAGTTATTAACTATTTAATAGCTATTGCACCTAGTTAAAATAAATACCAAGTTACCTGTAAAATAAATATAAACCCTAAAATAGCTACAATGTAATTATTAATTACATTGTAGCTATCTTAGGGTTTATTTTATAGGTAAGTATTTAGATTTAAATAGGAATATTTTCATTAATAATATTAATATTAGATTTATTTTAATAAGAGTTTAGTTAGGGATGTTAGAGTTAGATAGGGTTATAATACTTAATATATCTATAATATAATAACGATATTAACTATATTAACCCTAATATAATTAGGGTTAATATAGTTAATATATATAATATAATAATTATATTAACTATATTAACCCTAATATAATTAGGGGCTCACTTTAGGGGGTAGGTAAGGTAGATGGCGGCAGTGTTAGGGGCTCACTTTAGGGGGTTATAGATTTAATATAGCTGGCGGCGGGGTCCGGGAGGGGCGGTTTAGGGGTTAATAACTTTATTAGATGGCGGCGGGGTCCAGGAGCGGTGGTTTAGGGGTTAATAACTTTTTTTATTGTTAGGATAGTGAGGGGGGATAGCGGATAGATTGTTAGACGTGTCGGGCTATGTTTAGGAGGCGTGTTAGACAGTGTGGGTGATTTCATACTTTAGTCAGGTTTTGTAGGCGCCGGCAGTTTCTAACGTGCCGTAAGTCACTGGCGACTCCAGAAATTTGTACTTACGCAGATTTCTGGACATCGCTGGTTTATCCGACTTACGGCACGTTAGCATCTGACGGCGCCGTATATTGGATAGCTCGAGTTGCGAGCTGAAACTGCGGGCGATGCGGGTTCCCTCGCTTGCGCCGCAAACTACGCCATATATCGGATCGCGCCCTAGGGGTGTTAGGGTTAGACTTAAGGTTAGGTTTAGGGGTTAATAACTTTAGTATAGTGGCGGCGATTTTGTGGGCAGCAGATTAGGGGTTAATAACAGTAATGTAGGTTGTAGTGATGTTAGGGGCAGCAGATTAGAGGTTAATAATATTTAACTAGTGTTTGCGATGCGGGAGTACGGCGGTTTAGGGGTTAATATGTTTATTATAGTGGCGCCGATGTCTGAAGCATCAGGTTAGGGGTTAATAATTTAATTTTAGCGTTTGTGAATGCGGGAGGGCCTCGGTTTAGGGGTTAATAGGTAGTTTATGGGTGTTAGTGTACTTTTTAGCACTTTAGTTATGACTTTTATGTTAAGGCTTGTAACATAAAAGCCATAACTAGTGACTTTCAGTTTACAGTATGGATCTTGACGGTATAGGCTGTACCGCTCCCTTTTTGGCTGGACAGGCAAACTCGTAATACCGGTGCTATGGAAGTCCCATTGAAAAAGGACTTTTTGAAAGCTGCAGTGGTTACCTTGCGTTACAGCCAAAAAAGTGTGCGGTACAGAAATACCTGCAAGACTCGTAATACCAGGGGTAGTGAAAAAGAGCCATAACGCTGCTTTTTCACTCATACCGCAAAACTTGTAATCTAGCCAATTAAAAAACCTAATATACCTATTGCCCCTAAAGGGGCTTTTGTGTGGGCAATAAAATGCCCTAATCTAAAAAACAAACACTAAAACTTACACTAGGTACTGATTTGAACAGCCAATAGGATTTAAGTAGTTCTCATCCTAATGGCTGATTTGAAATTTTCAGCCAATAGGAATGCAAGGTACCCCAATATAAAACGGGCACATTGCATTCAATCTTCAGTGTGCGGCAGACGATCGCAAGAAGAGGAGCCTCCATATCGGATGACCGCACCGCCGGTATGGACCCATTTTGCGCTGGGTGTACACTACAGCTATACGACTATACAACTGAAAGTGGCATGCATATTTAAAGAATTTTTTTTTTTTATTGATTTTTCAACATTTTACAATTATAAAGTCAGACCAACTGTGTTACAGCTTCAATTAATTTACAAATCTTCTTGCCACTGTATAATGTGGCCAAAGGTATGCAACAAAAAGACAACAAGAACAATAAACAGACAATAAATAATAAATAAGCTCAGCGCAACCATTTGTTGACGGCCCTATTTCTAAAACACTTTATTGCTCCATTTAGAGCCCCTATGGAGGAGGACCCAGCTCAGAAAGAAACTCATGTACGACATGAACAGCTTATCTGGAATTCCAGCCCCTGCCATGGGGAAATTGGATTCAACTCTGAGAGAGGGGAGAGGGAAGTGTGTTGTGACCCACCCAGACTAGCTGGGCAGGAGCGGAGATGGCAGGGGCTGTGTCCATGACCCTTATCATAATCTCTTTTATCCCTTTTATCTATTTCTGGCCTCTGTGTACATTATCCAGGGCTCCCACATTAGTAAAAACTGTTCTTTATTATCTAATATATCTGCGGAGGCGCTATTCATTTGATAGTAATAGTCAATGTTATTCTTGATTATCAAAAATGAGGGTATCGTGGTCTTCCAGTACCTTGCAATAGTTAACTTATTTACAGTGCAAATCAGTGCTACCAATTTATTTGCTTTTAGGGATAAACATGGAAGAGGCTCATGTAACAGTGCCTGAGAGGGAGTTAAATTAATGTGCCTGTCCATAATTTCACTTAGGAGCTCTGATGTTTGAGACCATATGCGTGATACATGACAACAATTCAACCACATATGTGTATATGTGCCACTTTCATTGCAGCCACATAAACAACTTGTGTTCGCGTGTGCTGCATGTATTCTTGAAGGATGAAAGTACCATCTATAAGCTACTTTGATAAAAATTTTCCTTTAAATGTGCACAAATAGAAAAGGAAGTGGCAGACTTTAAAATATTGCACCACTTTTCAGCGGTCCAGGTAAAGTTAAATTCTGATTCCCATTTTACCATAAATGGTAATTTATTCAGCTTGGATGGGGTATTAAACAGTATGTATAAATTAGAAATCACCCCTCTTGTCCGCTCTGTGGCTAGACAGAGTCTCTCTAAATAGGAGCTAACGGTTAACTTATTTTGTCCTAAAATTTTGTCTACTCTCGCTCTTAATTGGAGGTAATGAAACTCTCTCTTGCTGATTTAATTCGGCATATTGGTGAAGGGTTATTAGCTTGGTGACTACAAGAGTATCTGCAAATTCGATACAAGCCTTTGTTTGCCCATTTCTCCTGTGTAGTCTGTCATAATGGGTAGATAATGTCACCAAAGGGGTTGCCTTCGACCCCTTTGGTATCAAAGAATACTTGGCTGTTAATGTTTCCCACAATGTTAACGTATGTGATACAGTAATAAAGCTTCTCCACTTAGGGGGCCTATCCTTTTTAGCGGTCCACAACAATTTATAAATGGGGTGTACCCTCATCATATTTGATTCTATTTGAACCCATTGAATTTTGTCTAATTGTTTATGCCAAAGAAAGGATTGTGCCATCCTGGCCGCGTAGTAGTACGCCGTAAGATCTGGCATTCCCATCCCCCCTCCTGTTTTATGTCTAAGAAGTGTTTGTTTATTAACTCTGGATCTTTGGTATTTCCAAATAAACGCCACCAGATCTTTCTGTATTTTCCGTAACATAGTAATGGGAACATTTATGGTTAATGAGCGGAAGAGATACAGAATTTTAGGTAGTACCATCATCTTAATTGACGTCAGCCTGCCATACAAAGTTTATTCCACCTTGATAGTAAATTTTTGATATGAGTGAACATAGGCGTGTAATTTAATTTATAGAGATTGTCCAGATTGTTCGGGATTGTGATACCCAAATACTTTATGCCCTTATCTGCCCAATTAAAATCAAAATTAAAGATCAATAGTTATTTGGTATGTTCTGGGAGATGTGTGCTAATTGCCTCACATTTATCATTATTGATTTTGTGTCCTGAAATGCCGGCAAATCTGTTAATAGTTGAGTATAAAAGAGGAAGGGAAATCATGGGTTTGGTAATTGACAGAACAACATCATCCGCGAATAGGCTGAGCTTATGTTCCCTGTCACCTATCTTAATGCCACTAATATCTACATGTTGTCTGATGCTTGTTGCCAACGGTTCAATGCACAAGGCAAACAGCAATGGTGATAATGGGAACCCCTGTCTGGTTCCATTAAGGATTTTTATAGATGAGGATTTATAGCCCGCTATTCTGATGAAAGCAGAAGGGTTAGAGTAGATTGCCGAGACTGCCGCACAAAAATTTCCCTTAAAGCCCATATTTTTAACACTGCAGTGAGGTATTCCCAATTTACGCGGTCAAATGCCTTCTCTGCGTCTAATGAAAGAAACAGAAAATGCACATTTTGTTTTGAGGTAAAGTCTACAAGATCTATAATTTTTTGAATGTTATCTGGGGCCTCTCTATTGCGAATAAATCCCACCTGGTCCTGGTGAATACGTTTTGGAAGAATATCATTCAATATGGTTGCCAAAATTTTTGTAAATAATTTAATATCCAAATTAATCAGGGAGATGGGCCTATAGTTTTTACAATGTTGTTTACATTTTCCAAGCTTAGGGATTACTGATATACGAGCCTCTAAAAGTTCCTTGGGAATAACTCCCCCCTCTAGTATGTGATTAAAACTTTTAACTAAAATGGGGCCAAGATCCTGTGCAAATGTTTTATAAAAAATTCCTGAGTACCCGTCAGGGCCCGGCACCTTACCAATCTTCAAATTTCATATTGCTAAATTCACTTCATGAATGGTTATTGGCGAATTTAGCTTATCTAAATCCTCTGCTCCTATCTTGGGTAAGTTACATTCCTGTAAGAATTCATTTGTGTCTTATCTAGTGTGGTAGGATTTTTGAGTGAGGGCAGGGCATAAAGTTTCTGGTAATACTGGGCAAAAGTGTCAGCAATGATCTGTGGGTGGTTAGAGACCTGCCCATTTGTCATTTGAATTTGTGGCACCGAGGATGTCCTAGTTATTTATTTTAATTTAAATGCTAATAGTTTATCAGGTTTGTTGGCTTGTATAAAATATTGGGTATCAATCAGTTTTAGGGACCTGGTAGCCTCCTTTGTCAACAACTGATCCAGAGCATATTCTTTGTCCCTCAGTAGCTTTAATGTTTTGTCATCAAGTGATATCTGGTGTTGTAATTGGTAAGTGTTTGATCTCACTTCTAATGCTTTCGAGTTGAGCCAAATATGCTTTATTCTGTTTACTAGATTCTTTTATCAAAATGCGTCTGGTGAAAGCTTTTAAAGCCCCCCATATATGCAAAGGGTTAGATACTGAGTTTTGGTTAAGTGTTAAAAAATGAGAAATTTCTGTCTTTAATTCTGCATAAATAGCTTGTCTCTAAACAAAGTTGGATTTATGGTCCAGCTTCTGCCCCTATAAGGGTCAATTAAGCCAGTTAGCTTTGTCAGCACGATATTGTGGTCCGACCAAGTGGCCGGTATGATGTCAGAAGCTAGTATCAGGGGGGACATGGTCTGGCTAACTAGAATATAATCTATTCTTGAATATACATTGTGTGATGTGGAGTAGAATGAATAATCTCTTATGTTTGGATTTATATATCTCCAGCTATCCACCAAGTTATGGTCAAGAAAAAAATCAAACAAAAGCTTTTTTGAACTTTGAGAGGGAGTTGCACGTGGGATCGCTGACTTATCTAATTCAGCATTAGCTACTAAGTTAAAATATCCCCCTATAATTAGACAGGATTTTCTCCATGTGGTTAGCATTTTTCCTAACTTAGACAAAAAATGAAGCCTGAGAATCATTAGGGGCATATATATTTTCCAGTATAACATGTGTGTCGTGTATTCTACCCTTAACAATAATATATATTCCTGCCTTATCAATAATTACCTCATCTTCTTTAAAATGTAGCTCTGAATGGACCAGAATGGAAACCTCGCATTTCTTAGATTGACAGGTGGCATGAAATTGAGTGGGGTAATTTCTATCCCAGTATTTTGGGGTTTTTACTTTTGTGAAATGAGTTTCCTGCAATAGTATAATATGGGCTTTCATGGATTTATATGTATCTTAGGCTTTACATCTCTTGATATTGGAGTGTAACCCTCTAACATTATGTGTGACTATATCAATAGACATTTCTTACCTACAGATATAATAAGAAAGAGAAAAAAAAAACTCCTGAAACACAGGCTGAGAAGATTACCAATTGTTGTCTGGCCGGGTCCCCCTCCCTGTATGGGAGCAGAGCTGTCAAATCTACCCCATGGAACACATAATTGCTGAAATATACCTCTATAAATTGTATGACATGCTGAGATGAAAGATTATTTAACAGTTAGTCTGAGCAATAAAAAATCAAATAACAACTGACCTTGTTCAGTCTGAACTAGGATCTTTGATCCCAAAATGCAATGTGACATAGCAATAACAAATAAGACAAAGAAAATAACAAACATAAAGAACTAATATAACAAAAGAAACTTCGGGCATACAATATTGGCATATTAAATACCTGCTACCTTGGTAATATAACTATAGTTAAGGGTGGACCCCCTTTATCTGGACCCAGAACAATAACCTAACTATTCAAAAAACATACAAAACTGGGGGGCGGAGCCAGCTATCGCAGAGAGAAGACGTGCTGCTGCAGAGCTCCTGAAGCCTGATTTCTAAGACCTTTATTTGTAGTGTTTTGGGAACCTCTATATCTTGCTTTTTGGGCTCTCGAGATGGAGGAATCTGCGGCACACCTCATTTCTATTTTGAAAGACCTGTCTATTAAAGCCGACAACTATTTTTGCAGCCTAAGATCTACCCTAGTGGAGCTACACAGCCAAGATGGCGCCGTCTGCCTACCCAGCTACATTACACACGTGGCTGATCGAACAGAGGGCTTCCTACCGGCTCAACACCATTTTGGGAAAACTACCCAAACAGGACTCAACTAATGTCTTGCCTGACAAACTAAGCAACGACCTCATACAGCCAGGTGCAACTGAACCGGTCCGTGAGGGAGCCATTGTGGCAAGATCAGTGGGACTCTCCCAGAACATGGATGCGCAACGCGCACTGCTATCTCTGTCTCCTCGCCCGAACTTACAAAGGGTATCAACACCCAACATACTTCAGGCACCAGCTGCTGCAGGAAACTGCCATGTACTGCGAGAGGGGACCTTTCACTTGGCATTTAAGACGGCCCGATTAAAAGGTGAGGGTTGCCTAGAAGCTCTTGATTTTTACAATTGCCCTAAAGCTTCCGCCTTGGGGGATCGAGGAGGGTTTGCCTATATGATTACGAATGAGAGCAGCTTAGAGTTATACTGCTTCCTCCTTGCGCCACTTAACTCACAGGCAGCACGCTTACACAGAACACGTCTCAGCCAAGAGAAGAGTTCACGCAGGCATAGATGGACCGCAAACCCGGATTTCATAGAACACACAACGGCTGGTACAGTTTTGCTCTTTATTAACTGGACACTGGGACTGTCAGAGCAGGCAAGCATTCACTGCTCATTTATGTGCAAGGCCTTGCTGCGAATGGATCATGTACCCTGTTTTGCAGCTCCTACCATTGGTGTGGGCTGATTTGACTTATACTTTGGACTTGACTCCCTAGCGTGGTATGACTCTGGGATGAGGAGATTGCCATGATAATGAGTCTACTCCTGCAAAGTCATCAGGGCTTCATTGTCACCTTATTTCTTTAATTGCTTTTCCCTTTTTATTTTTTTTGTTTGTTACATATTCTTAAAGTTTACAATAGTCGCTAGATAGAATGTAACTAGCAGTGTCACATACTCATTCTCCTTTACTTAATGGGCCTTAAATGTTCTATAAAACGTTTTTTCTTTTTATTATTGCAGTTATAAAATAAGAGATCACATCTTTCTTTTATCACACTGTAACAGTTTATGTGGCTGTCAGGATCTCTATTTAAAAATTTAAGAGTGAAAGTGATGTTGTTGTATTGTATTTTACACCAGGCCTTTTGTGCGTTAGTGTGTGAGATTATACAGTATGTACTTATTTAGTTAACTTTGTGATAAAATGCAGTAGTTACATCACTTTTAATCTACCTCCTTTGTCACTTTTCAAGGTCACATCTCAGACAAAGTAACACTGATGTAAGCTGGTATTTACATTACGCGCTGACTAATGTGCCTTATTAGTGTACACTTGGGTATTGGCCAGCTTCTGTTTATTTTACCCTATAAAAAAAAAAAAAAAAAAAAATCCTATTTCAGGATCAGTGCAATGTCTACATATATCTAACTACTACATAGTGCTCGTGGTAAAATGTTGTATTGCGGGTTGACCTTATGGTGCCCACATACTGGACGTCACCTAATAATTTGGATAACATTTAATAGCTCATTTAAACTAAGCCTTTGCAGAATAGCCTCTTTTATACCTCTGCTATTATTTTAAGATGAGCAGCAAACCTATGCATTAGGGGAATGTTTTTAATTCCATAACTCTAGCTAATAATATTACCTCTTTTTGGTCATAACTAACAATAGTTTGTTGCTACTTATTATATTTGCATGTTTTAATATGCTTCATTACCCCTTCTATCTGAGTATTATCTACTTTACATTCTGACACATTCAGTTGTATAGGTATCTCTTTTGGTTGCCTAAAGGTTGTGTTATTTTTATTCTATATGTTATATGTTATCATTATTTACGGCTGTATGTATATCATCCCTAGTTTCTCTATGGTCATGCCCACATTATTAATACACATTATTTGTTCTGGTTGAGCCTCTTTCCTCCCTTTCCCGCTGGTACTTGTTGCCTGCGGGTCATATCCCTCCTCCTTTTTTCCCGCACTGCCTATAGGTGGCACTCCCCTAGGAGAGGGGCTCACTCTGAGATCCCCTAGGCCCCAAATAATCTAATAACCCCCCTCCACACTATACAACTTTGTAGAGTGCAACTTGACCACTCTCAAATTACACTCATGGTTTTAGCTTGTGTATATATGTTTTCAGGCTCTCTCTATAGGAGTATAAAGGATTGGATGAGTATGGTAATGTTTATATTGAGTAATAATCCTTTAGTTCCAACTAAACTTGCTTCTGGGGCTGACATTCTAGCTGGCTCTGCCCTCCATCCCCCCCTGCACCCTCCCCCTTATTACATTTTGAGTGGCTCTTGCCCGTTGCATCCCCCTCCCCCATAAACCTATAGAGTTACCTCCTCCCTAGTCTCACCCTTATCTGAATAGATACCTTACTCTTTTTAGTACATAGCTAGGAGAGGACCTTTTCTGCTTGTATCACGTTTATGACACTCTAAAACAAAACTGAAGTCTTTCTATGTGATAGCCCACATTTTCTGGTAATATTTGAGATGCTAGAATGCAATACTCTCCCAACTATGCTGTGTATACATTGACTTGTAAATGTTTTGGGACATACCCTATATTCTGTATTTGTTTACGACTTCAATAAAAAATTATTATAAAAAAAAAAAAAAAACATACAAAACTGAAGTCCAGATCGAAAGTCACGTCATTTTTTCGGGCTTGCTCTCAAAGTTTAAGCCCCCCTTGATGGATATACTTTCCTTTAGGAAAAAAAGGCTTTAATTGGCTTTAATTCTCTTCTCTTTTTCAGAGTGATAGGGGAAATGTCCGCAAATATTTGGATTTTGTGACCCTCAAAAGTGATCTCTGGAACTCCCGCACCACTTGCATAATTCTGTCTTTAATATGGTAGTAGTGGAGTTTTGTTATCACATCTCTGTGAGCACCTGGTGTTGGAGGCTTGACTAAGGCTCGATGGACTCTATCCATAAGAAGGAATGATGCATCTTCCTCTGGTAGTATTTGTTGAAAGATCTGTGTGACAACGTCTTGGAGGTTATTATATTTTTCAGGTAAGTTGCGTATGCGAATGTTAGATCTACGAGATCGATTTTCTAGATCCTCCAGATGATCCTCTAATTTTTGTATTTGTGCTTGTTGTGAACTCACTGTTGCTTGTAGTTTCGGGATCTCTTCCACTAATTCATCAACTTTATCTTCAATTGCTGAAGTTCTCTCACCTATATCAGCGATGTCTTGTGTTAATTCTGAAAGAGCTGCTCTCATTTCTTTGTGAAACATTTGTTTTATCTGCTTAAGGATAGCCTCATTTGAGGAGGTTGACTTTTGGGGGACAGTGGGGAGATCCCCTGTGTCTTCTTCTTGTTCCATCCATTGAGATAGGTCCAGCATAGCCTATTTCTTTTTCTGTTGTGATTTGGATAGACACTCTTTAACTGATTGTGTATGGCTTTTCATCTTCTAGATGCAGATGAAGGTGATATATGAAAAAAGAATCTTATGCTCTTCCCAGAGCAAAAACCGGTGGTTAATAATTTAGCTTCTATGCTTTTGAAATCTTATCACCTTAGTAGCAGCCCAGGAAACCTTAATCTTTCAGAGAGCCACCCTCCCTCTTTACTTTACACAGACATGCCCGAAGTATTCCTCATCTAATTCATTTAAGCTTTTGTTATATCCATTTGTGCTTGAAAGTGGAAGGAATTTGACATGTGTAAAACAATCCTATCCTGATAGGGTGGGGTGAATTAGGGCCTGCAGTAGTCACCTCTCCTGTGTTCCCTGTTGCCCAAACTACTTTGGGCTAGAGGATGAAAGGGCAGCAAGTGGAATCAGCCCTTATATGTATTGTGTCACCCTATCTAGTGTCCATTTATCAGATGCAGATCACATAAGATGAAGTGTAGAGGGTCACTATTTTCTGAGTTTTGTTATGTTTCCAGTCAGCACTCAACTCCTCAGGGAAGTTTCTCCTCACAGGACCATCACAGGCAAGGAACTTTGGATATGACCCACCAGCAAGGTAGCTGGCGGGAAAGGGGTGAGGAGAGAGTGCTAATCTTTACCACAAATAATTAACAGTAAAATTCTGCTGGCAGAGGCTGGAATAAACTATTTCAGATTGCTCCAGTTTTTCAGCCTAGCTTTTAATGTCTTTTTTCTAGGAAAGATTGCAGATTAAAGCATGTAAGTAGACAACTGTGGTCTTAATATGTTGCAGACTTGTGAAGCGCTTCAGGGTCTCCCTATTTGCTTATTTGAAAATATATATAGTGTCTTTCAGACCCCCAATTTATATTTTATAATGGCCCAGCTGTCCACATAACATCTGATTTGTGGGATGTCAAAAAAGAATAAAGGTGTACCTGTAAAATGGCGGTTCGCGCCAAATTCCGTTTTTTTTCACTGTCCCTCTACCGTAGTTAAAGCAGGTCTTGTTGTTCAGTTGAGGGTGATCGCATGCTATATTGCCTAGTCGTGACCGGTATTATGGCCTCAGGGGTGTTTAAAGGCCTTCGGAGTAACCTTCCGGCCCGGAGTAGGCCGCAGCCTCGGACTTTCCCAGTTTTCTTCCGGTACTCAGGCCCGGATCGGATTCTGCCTTCCGAAAATATGAGTATTGCAGGCTGAATTCAGATGTCCAGGCTGAGGGTACTACCCTGTGCTTAAGGATGGCCTTGCTGGTCTATTTAAATAACTTTTTTGCCAGTTTTTTAAGCTTTTTTGTCAGGAGATCCACACAAACACTGCTGCATCGATGGCTGGCTAGCTCCGCCCCAAGTGGCATGCATATTTAAAGGTGACAGTAAATGTGTTCGCTTGAGAGTAATTTAATTTAATTTGGGTTAGCATGACTTCAGAGCTTTGGTTAACTGTTACGTGAGACAAAAATGTTGCACAAAAATCATCAAAACATACATTTAACAGTACAGTTACACTTATAATAACACTGTCTAATAAAAATTATTAAAGAAACATATTGC
The DNA here is from genome assembly GCF_027579735.1 of Bombina bombina. Lineage (NCBI taxonomy): Eukaryota > Metazoa > Chordata > Amphibia > Anura > Bombinatoridae > Bombina > Bombina bombina. The sequence continues at coordinate 477,886,933 of NC_069502.1, read as the reverse complement.
ATTAACAAGTTAAAAGGGCTCAAAGATATGAGGTCTCAGGTGTTAGAGAAAAAAGAACTACAAATGGCTTTAACCTAGAGATACATACAGTACATATACTTGTCTAAATATGAATATGTATATTTATATATATACAATACTTGAGAAAGAAGGATTGAACGAAAATTAACTGTCAATCAAAGAGGGACACAGGCCGCACTTAGTTAAACAGAGTTTTATTTACTATATAGCCCTGAACAACCATAAATCTGAATGTCTACCCTCCACCCTATTCCTTTATGATACCGGAATACACACCAAATAAAAATACACAGGTATTAGAACAGGCTGGCCAGCTTATAATATAATAATTATACCTATAACACTCACATGCGCCATATACATTGTATCACCTTAAACTGCAAATAAAGTTAAGAGGGGGAAAAAAGAGATGGAAACTTTTTATCATGAAAAGTCTGTATATTGTTATGGGGCCCCAAAGTTGCAGCTGTTATAAACAAAGCAAATGTTCAGTTTCCAGGCTCTTTAGTGAATGTACACGCTCTGGTTCTGGACACGATTTCTTTACTTTTACACAGTATAACAACTTGATTGCAAGGTTCATACTTGTTATTTCATTTTGTGAACAAACTTGTGTGTGATATGCATGCGGTCTCTTCTGAAGATAAACGCACAATGTACCCTGGCGGGACAGACCAGGCTGTCAGCCGCAAGACTTCAAAGCCAATACAAAGGACTATTTATTCAGTACCTGTTTTGCAGTTAGGCAATAAAAGAGTCTTTGTTACTGCAATGGGGCTGCTTCACTTGCTTACCGCCATGTATCCTTCAGCGTTTCTCTGTGAAATCCGAATGCTGCTAGCTCTGTTCTCAGCTGTTCTCAGCTGTTCACCTGTCGTGCTTTACTCAATCTTGACGCGTTTCTCCCCTCCCACATAGGGCTGAGTGTCGGTGCCTCATCAGATGTGTTTCTTAGGAGGTATGTATCAGGCTTTATATTGCCATTGGTTACTAAAACCTCCCCCTCTCTTCCATAGCACAGTCATACCTACACAGCTTCAAAACAAAACCGTGTCAAAACCGCACAAAAAGGAACTGATCATTGTTATTTACATTATGTACAAACAGCTATATATGGCTTATGCAGACAAAGAATTAAATTGCAACATATCTCGGATCCTTACAGTTTTATAGTGACATATTAATAGATGCACTTCCACAGCTAGATCCATTGCTTTTTAACTACATTTACAGATTTTAGTTATGGTTATATTACCATTATAATCTTTTTAAGTTGGAAAAGACTGTCTATTGATAAATTAAAAGCCTGCATTGTTATGTAGTATGAGAGACTATAGTACATCTTGAATATCACTACTTTCTTTTACCATATACACATATTATTTTAAGTTAACCCTATTTGCTTCTAAGCACTTTAAAAAAAGGGAGTTGTTTATAGAAAATGTAAATACTCTATTTTTTCATTTAAGCCAATTGGACTTAAGGTATTTAACCTAAAGGTCCACCTTGACTCATTCTGTAAGATTATTCTATCTAAGTGGCCACCCCGTTTATTCTGTTTTAACTGTTCAATGCCCATAATTTGCAACTTCGTATGATCTGAGTTATGATAGAGTTTAAAATGCCTTGCTACTGGGCTGTCTATGTCCTCATTTTTAATGTCGTCTCTATGCTCTCGAATTCTACTTTTGAACTCTCTAGTAGTTTTCCCTACATAGAATCTGGGACATGAACAGTTAAGTAGATATATTTCATTTTTAGAGGTGCATGATATCCTCTCTCTTACATAATACACCTTACCCCTAGTTGGGGTGCTAAATGTGGCAGATCTTTTGACAAATGGACAATACACACAGTGTCCACATGGTACACTACCTGCTTTATGTTGTGACGCTGTTAACCAGTTTTTGGTTTCCTCTTTTTTAAATTCGCTGTGTACTAGCATGTCCTTTATGCTTGGAGCCCTTCTAGCCGTTAATAATGGATACTCTGATATGCATCCCCGAAGTGATGCATCATCAGATAATAGGTGCCAATGGTTATTAAGGATATGTTTTAACTTCCTCCAATGTGAATTGTATTCCGTAATTAATCTCACTTGCCATTGGTTACTAATACCTCCCCCTCTCTTCCATAGCACAGTCATACCTACACAGCTTCAAAACAAAACCGTGTCAAAACCGCACAAAAAGGAACTGATCATTGTTATTTACATTATGTACAAACAGCTATATATGGCTTATGCAGACAAAGAATTAAATTGCAACATATCTCGGATCCTTACAGTTTTATAGTGACATATTAATAGATGCACTTCCACAGCTAGATCCATTGCTTTTTAGCTACATTTACAGATTCTAGTTATGGTTATATTACCATTATAATCTTTTTAAGTTGGAAAAGACTGTCTATTGATAAATTAAAAGCCTGCATTGTTATGTAGTATGAGAGACTATAGTACATCTTGAATATCACTACTTTCTTTTACCATATACACATATTAATCTAAAGTTAACCCTATTTGCTTCTAAGCACTTTAAATAAAGGGAGTTGTTTATAGAAAATGTAAATACTCTATTTTTTCATTTAAGCCAATTGGACTTAAGGTATTTAACCTAAAGGTCCACCTTGACTCATTCTGTAAGATTATTCTAAGTGGCCACCCCGTTTATTCTGTTTTAACTGTTCAATGCCCATAATTTGCAACTTTGTATGATCTGAGTTATGATAGAGTTTAAAATGCCTTGCTACTGGGCTGTCTATGTTCTCATTTTTAATGTCGTCTCTATGCTCTCAAATTCTACTTTTGAGCTCTCTAGTAGTTTTCCCTACATAGAATCTGGGACATGAACAGTTAAGTAGATATATTTCATTTTTAGAGGTGCATGATATCCTCTCTCTTACATAATACACCTTACCCCTAGTTGGGGTGCTAAATGTGGTAGATCTTTTGACAAATGGACAATACACACAGTGTCCACATGGTACACTACCTGCTTTATGTTGTGACGCTGTTAACCAGTTTTTGGTTTCCTCTTTTTTAAATTTGCTGTGTACTAGCATGTCCTTTATGCTTGGAGCCCTTCTAGCCGTTAATAATGGATACTCTGATATGCATCCCTGAAGTGATGCATCATCAGATAATAGGTGCCAATGGTTATTAAGGATATGTTTTAATTTCCTCCAATGTGAATTGTATTCCGTAATTAATCTCACTTGTGTGTCACTATTTGATTTCTTTTTGGAATATAAGAGGTCAGTTCTACAAGTTTTCCTTGCTCTCACCCATGCTTTTGTCACTATTTTTCGAGAGTAGCCCCTTGCTAGAAATCTGTCTGCCATTATTTTTGCCTGTTCTACAAATGCTTTTGTTGAAGAGCAGCATCTTTTGAGCCTCAAGAATTGGCCTACAGGCACGCCTCTTTTTTGATGCTCAGGGTGATGGCTATTCGCCTGCAGCAAACTATTTGTTGCTGTTTGTTTGCGATGAATATTGGTATGTAGTATGTTATCTTGTTTTGTTATTTTTAAATCAAGAAAAATTGCACTTTCTGTGCTGATGTTATATGTGAGGAATAAGTTAAGGTCATTTTTATTAAGGATATTGACAAAATCATGAACTGACTTTTCATCTCCCCTCCAGAGAACAAGTATGTCGTCCACGAACCTCAACCAGAGTATGATATGCCTATCAACCCATTCAGAGAGTTCGCTGAAGACATACTTAGTTTCCCAAAAGCCTAGGTGCAAACAAGCGTACGTTGGTGCCCATGTTGCATCCATGGCTGTTCCTCTCAATTGCCTGAATAGCTTGCCGTCGAAACAAAAACTATTGTTCTTCAAAACAAATTCTAACAGGCAAAGTATCCATTCAGTGTTTTTCCTGTACTCCTCTCCCCTCAACTCCAAAAAATATCTGGATGCTTTTAGACCTGCTTGGTGGGGGATAGAGGAGTACAGGGACTCCACATCAAGAGTTACTAAAAGTAAATCTTGCTCTACTGTAATTTTATCCAATTTCTTCAGGACATCACTTGTGTCACTGATATAGGAGGACAAGGATTCCAGAAAAGGTCTCAGGAAAAACTCAACATATCTACTGATACCCTCGGTAGGTCCACCTATGCCCGAAATTATTGGGCGACCGGGTGGGCATTTGAGGTTCTTATGCACCTTGGGTATACAGTAGAAAGTTGGTAATACTGGGTAGGGGTTGACTAATAATTGATGTTCCTTTATGTTAATTAAACCATCACTTCTTGCTTGGTTCAGGAGAAAAATTAGCTCATTACATGATTTATCATAATCTTGATGGGTAACCCTTTCATATTGCTTGTTGTCAGACAACTGTCTATTAACTTATTAACTAGGCATTCTGGTCCTGAATAACAATATTACCACCCTTATTGGATGGTTTAAACACCAGATCTTTCTTTTTCATTAATTCCTGCAGAGCTTTTCTTTCACTTCTGCTTAAATTGTCGCTGACAATACCAGTGACCCCTATCTTACTGACATCTGCTTCTACACATTTTACAAAAGTTTGAATGCTGGGGGATAGGGATAATTGAGGCATGAACTTAGATTTTGGTTTAAAACCTGTTTTCATTGGATACTCTTTCCGTATCTGTTCAGCATCCTGATCCTCCAGCAAGGAAACTAAATCTTCTAGTGCTGACATATCTGATTCAGAGATACCTGAACTTTCAGTTCCCTTATGTTTCCACATCTTTTTGAGTAGAATTTTTCTTGCATATAAATTTAGATCTTTAATGAACTTAAATTTGTCTAGGGGGTTACTGGGACAGAAAGTTAAAAGTAAAAGTAAAGAAATCGTGTCCAGAACCAGAGCGTGTACATTCACTAAAGAGCCTTGAAACTGAACATTTACTTTGTTTATAACAGCTGCAACTTTGGGGCCCCGTAACAATATACGGACTTTTCATGATAAAAAGTTTCCATCTCTTTTTCCCCCCTCTTAACTTTATTTGCAGTTTAAGGTGATACAATGTATATGGTGCATGTGAGTGTGATAGGTATAATTATTATATTATAAGCTGGCCAGCCTGTTCTAATACCTGTGTATTTTTATTTGGTGTGTATTCCGGTATCATAAAGGAATAGGGTGGAGGGTAGACGTTCAGATTTATGGTTGTTCAGGGCTATATAGTAAATAAAACTCTGTTTAACTAAGTGCGGCCTGTGTCCCTCTTTGATTGACAGTTCATTTTCGTTCAATCCTTCTTTCTCAAGTATTGTAAATTATTTGGGACAGCCAGCACAGTTTGAGAGTGTTGGAATTTGAGAGTTAAATTGTGCACTACCACATATTCTTATTCATTATAGTGTCCATAGTTTACGGATGTATTAGTACACCGTCTGTTGTGGCAAGTGCACCTCTATCCAATTACTAGTAATTAGTAACAATTTTACTCTGAGCCACTAGTGATCGGATATCTACCTCTCCACCCGTTGATCATTAAGGGCTAGCAATATGGCTTTTAAAATCTCTGATGACAAATGGGAAACTGACATAAATGAGGCTTTTAAACCAGTTATTAATGTAGATGAAACAAATATTGATGAGAAAAGCAGTGATATATTTACAGCATTTAAAGAATACAAAAAGAAAGCAATAAAAGAACTTAAAGTGAAATGGGAATTGGTTAGCCTACAAAATTATGTCAAAGAAGACTTAATCCCAAGAGGCCTTAGGATAAGATTAGATCTAGGAATCAGTTTAAGAGGGGAAGAAGCAAATAATGATTTCATAATAAAATGGAATAATATATTAACCAAATGCACATTAGAATTAATGCAACTAATAATAGATGAAGATCAAAAATGGTTAGAACAATGTAAAACAGACACTACAGTGATGTATGAAAAAGTTAACCTATATGCACAAGACCCAGCCTTTGACAAATTGAATAAAGATATGCAAAGGGTCTTGGAAAAGTTACAAGGAGAGATTAAATTTAGAAAAAGAAGGAAAATGATGAGGGATAAAGATGACTTTAAAAGTGAAAAAAATTATTTTTATTAAAACAATCTTACGATTCAGGTACAGACAACTCAGATGTTGAACTAGACACACAACCCCAAAACATTAGACAAACACTACAGACTAGACTCCCTTTAGGAGGAGGACAAGGAGGGGGGGCGACGGAAAGGGGCAGATAGGTACTCCTACAGGAGACCCAGACAGAGAGGCAGAAGGGGGAGAAACCGCCAATATCGACAGAACCAGATGGACAGAATGACAACGAGGAACCAAAAGAACGAATAACACTTACTGAGAGTATTTTGGGAAATAATGCACAAGCCACTAGTGAATTAATGGTCATTAATTTATCCACAACTAAACTCAATCTGGCACATATAGAATTACTAAAAAAGGGATTAACTTTCTGTCCCAGTAACCCCCTAGACAAATTTAAGTTCATTAAAGATCTAAATTTATATGCAAGAAAAATTCTACTCAAAAAGATGTGGAAACATAAGGGAACTGAAAGTTCAGGTATCTCTGAATCAGATATGTCAGCACTAGAAGATTTAGTTTCCTTGCTGGAGGATCAGGATGCTGAACAGATACGGAAAGAGTATCCAATGAAAACAGGTTTTAAACCAAAATCTAAGTTCATGCCTCAATTATCCCTATCCCCCAGCATTCAAACTTTTGTAAAATGTGTAGAAGCAGATGTCAGTAAGATAGGGTCACTGGTATTGTCAGCGACAATTTAAGCAGAAGTGAAAGAAAAGCTCTGCAGGAATTAATAAAAAAGAAAGATCTGGTGTTTAAACCATCCGATAAGGGCGGTAATATTGTTATTCAGGACCAGAATGCCTATATACAAGAAGTTAATAGACAGTTGTCTGACAACAAGCAATATGAAAGGGTTACCCATCAAGATTATGATAAATCATGTAATGAGCTAATTTTTCTCCTGAACCAAGCAAGAAGTGATGGTTTAATTAACATAAAGGAACATCAATCATTAGTCAACCCCTACCCAGTATTACCAACTTTCTACTGTATACCCAAGGTGCATAAGAACCTCAAATGCCCACCCGGTCGCCCAATAATTTCGGGCATAGGTGGACCTACCGAGGGTATCAGTAGATATGTTGAGTTTTTCCTGAGACCTTTTCTGGAATCCTTGTCCTCCTATATCAGTGACACAAGCGATGTCCTGAAGAAATTTGATAAAATTACAGTAGAGCAAGATTTACTTTTAGTAACTCTTGATGTGGAGTCCCTGTACTCCTCTATCCCCCACCAAGCAGGTCTAAAAGCATCCAGATATTTTTTGGAGTTGAGGGGAGAGGAGTACAGGAAAAACACTGAATGGATACTTTGCCTGTTAGAATTTGTTTTGAAGAACAATATTTTTTGTTTCGACGGCAAGCTATTCAGGCAATTGAGAGGAACAGCCATGGATGCAACATGCGCACCAACGTGCGCTTGTTTGCACCTAGGCTTTTGGGAAACTAAGTATGTCTTCAGCAAACTCTCTGAATGGGTTGATAGGCATATCATACTCTGGTTGAGGTTCGTGGATGACATACTTGTTCTCTGGAGGGGAGATGAAAAGTCAGTTCATGATTTTGTCAATATCCTTAATAAAAATGACCTTAACTTATTCCTCACATATAACATCAGAACAGAAAGTGCAATTTTTCTTGATTTAAAAATAACAAAACAAGATAACATACTACATACCAATATTCATCGCAAACAAACAGCAACAAATAGTTTGCTGCAGGCGAATAGCCATCACCCTGAGCATCAAAAAAGAGGCGTGCCTGTAGGCCAATTCTTGAGGCTCAAAAGATGCTGCTCTTCAACAAAAGCATTTGAAGAACAGGCAAAAATAATGGCAGACAGATTTCTAGCAAGGGGCTACTCTCGAAAAATAGTGACAAAAGCATGGGTGAGAGCAAGGAAAACTTGTAGAACTGACCTCTTATATTCCAAAAAGAAATCAAATAATGACACACAAGTGAGATTAATTACGGAATACAATTCACATTGGAGGAAGTTAAAACATATCCTTAATAACCATTGGCACCTATTATCTGATGATGCATCACTTCGGGGATGCATATCAGAGTATCCATTATTAACGGCTAGAAGGGCTCCAAGCATAAAGGACATGCTAGTACACAGCGAATTTAAAAAAGAGGAAACCAAAAACTGGTTAACAGAGTCACAACATACAGCAGGTAGTATACCATGTGGACACTGTGTGTATTGTCCATTTGTCAAAAGATCTGCCACATTTAGCACCCCAACTAGGGGTAAGGTGTATTATGTAAGAGAGAGGATATCATGCACCTCTAAAAATGTAATATATCTACTTAACTGTTCATGTCCCAGATTATATGTAGGGAAAACTACTAGAGAGCTCAAAAGTAGAATTCGAGAGCATAGAGACGACATTAAAAATGAGGACATAGACAGCCCAGTAGAGAGGCATTTTAAACTCTATCATAACTCAGATCATACGAAGTTGCAAATTATGGGCATTGAACAGTTAAAACAGAATAGACGGGGTGGCCACTTAGATAGAATAATCTTACAGCATGAGTCAAGGTGGATCTTTAGGTTAAATACCTTAAGTTCAATTGGCTTAAATGAAAAAATAGAGTATGTACATTTTCTATAAACAACTCCCTTTATTTAAAGTGCTTAGAAGCAAATAGGGTTAACTTTAGATTAATATGTGTATATGGTAAAAGAAAGTAGTGATATTCAAGATGTACTATAGTCTCTCATACTACATAACAATGCAGGCTTTTAATTTATCAATAGACAGTCTTTTCCAACTTAAAAAGATTATAATGGTAATATAACCATAACTAGAATCTGTAAATGTAGCTAAAAAGCAATGGATCTAGCTGTGGAAGTGCATCTATTAATATGTCACTATAAAACTGTAAGGATCCGAGATATGTTGCAATTTAATTCTTTGTCTGCATAAGCCATATATAGCTGTTTGTACATAATGTAAATAACAATGATCAGTTCCTTTTTGTGCGGTTTTGACACTGATTAGAAAACACGGTTTTGTTTTGAAGCTGTGTAGGTATGACTGTGCTATGGAAGAGAGGGAGAGGTATTAGTAACCAATGGCAATATAAAGCCTGATACACACCTCCTAAGAAACACATCTGATGAGGCCCCGACACTCAGCCCTATGTGGGAGGGGAGAAACGCGTCATGATTGAGTAAAGCACGACAGGTGAACAGCTGAGAACAGCTGAGAACAGAGCCAGCAGCATTCGGATTTCACAGAGAAACGCTGAAGGGTACATGACGGTAAGCAAGTGAAGCAGCCCCATTGCAGACTCTTTTATTGCCTAACTGCAAAACAGGTACTGAATAAATAGTCCTTTGTATTGGCTTTGAAGTCTTGCGGCTGACAGCACAAGTTTGTTCACAAAATGAAATAACAAGTATGAACATTGCAATCAAGTTGTTATACTGTGTAAAAGTAAAGAAATCGTGTCCAGAACCAGAGCGTGTACATTCACTAAAGAGCCTGGAAACTGAACATTTACTTTGTTTATAACAGCTGCAACTTTGGGGCCCCGTAACAATATACGGACTTTTCATGATAAAAAGTTTCCATCTCTTTTTTCCCCCTCTTAAATTTATTTGCAGTTTAAGGTGATACAATATATATGGTGCATGTGAGTGTGATAGGTATAATTATTATATTATAATCTGACCAGCCTGTTCTAATACCTGTGTATTTTTATTTGGTGTGTATTCCGGTATCATAAAGGAATAGGGTGGAGGGTAGACGTTCAGATTTATGGTTGTTCAGGGCTATATAGTAAATAAAACTCTGTTTAACTAAGTGCGGCCTGTGTCCCTCTTTGATTGACAGTTCATTTTCGTTCAATCCTTCTTTCTCAAGTATTGTGAATTATTTGGGACAGCCAGCACAGTTTGAGAGTGTTGGAATTTGAGAGTTAAATTGTGCACTACCACACACTCTTATTCATTATAATATTTATATATATATATATATATATATATATATATATATATATATATATATATGTATATATATATATATATATATATATATATATATATATTATTTTAATGTGTGTATACATTTATTTATATGTGTATATATGTATTTTTATACATAAATACACATATAGACACATATATGCACTTGAGTAAACGCAATCGTATTTGCATAAGAGTAAGGATATTCTTTTCCCCCCCACTTTCCCACTTTTCCCGCTCCATTGAAGTCTATGGGGGAATACGTTAATGCATTCTCAATATTCAGCTTTTTGCATGCTTCGGGCTAGCTCTCGTGTGCAAATTTTTTACTTGCAACTTGTAATACGTGTGCTACCTAACGCGCGCAAAAAACTTACTTCTTGCGAAGTTAACGCACGAGCAGGAGTGCTAATTTGCGCTCCAGTCATAAAATCTAACCCTAATTGTCCTTTGGATTTTTCTCCCTGATACCTTATGTAACAATTTTGTCAGATATGCTGTTAAGACCGTATGACTTTATGAAGGAAGATATCTTCAACAAATGCTGACCTTTTTGAACAGTATAATAGTTTTAGCAATATATGAATTATACACAACATAAATAAATAAACAAACTCGGTAATGGAAGTCACAGTAATCAAATAAAAATGAATGTAAAGAGAAAAAAACATCATTTTATAATGAATAAATAAACAAGGAAATGTAGTAGTCTGCAGAACTTAATGTAGGATTAATTATTAAAATAAATCCAGATATTAGTATACTGTCATGTAAATAGGATTCCTAGTAGCCGAGGCTCTTCAAATGAAATTGTGCATTGATGTCTATAACTTAAAAAATAAATAACATTATATATAAAAGAACATCATAACAGTGATCCCTCATAGTTTTATTTTAAAGAAATAGAACAGGTACAGGTGGGACGCAGAGGTGGCAGCAGATTATTAGCATTGAGAGAGACTTTTTGGATTGACGCTCTGAGGAACCTGGTTCCATTGGGGCTAAATAAAGACATTGATCTGGCTGCATTCCTCTAAGGCATAGGGCTTGATGATTGAAAGCTCTCTGGGCTGGCAAGATTATTAATGAATGCTCGCCAGTCCTTCTATTTCCCTGGTGGAATGATCTAAAGCCATTTTTTACCCTGAAAACAGGGTGTCTCGCTAAGGGGCGTATACTGCATTTTCATGTGATATGTGCACAACAAAATTCGTATTTTAAACATTATACAAAACAAATATTTGAACCATTCACATAAAAATAAGCAGGGAAAAATTGTATTGTTAAGGTGCATCAAAAATCGTAACAAAATTCTTCATCAAAAATCGTATGTTAACAAAAACGTAAAATTAGTATGTAATTTACACATGAATAAATCAAATTAAATATGCACAGAGTAAATCGTAATTGTAGTACACTGGATGTGCAAAAATCACACAGAAATTTGAATTTATAAATACAAAATGCAAAGCGTAATTCTTGTTTTTTCGTAAAATGGGCTGAACATGGGCTGAACATGGGCGTATATGACAATGTCTCACTAATCCCAGTGTAATTCTATAAAGACTTTCGCACTGCAAATAGCACAGTTTTTTCTCGCCAACTAAAAGGTGGCGAGCTTTTGTCAAAACAATACGAACACTTATAACCACCAATAGAAAAACAAATGCATAGTAAAATATAGGCAAATGTAAGATGCTATCAGCAGAAAGCAGCGTAATGTGAGTTATATTGGCTGCAGGATTTTAATTTTAAAGTGCTCTCCCTGCTCCCTGCTAACTTCGCAATAAGGAGTGAAGTTTCCTTATCCAGCGAGCTTCATTACTTTTAATAGGAGCCATCTCGCAACTCGCAGGGACTGTCCCTTTTTTACGATCATTGCACTGGGGCAGCCCTGCAAGTGTCAGCGAGAAAAAGAAGGTTTGAGCTGGCGGAGTATATATCATCGAGATCAAAGTGTTTGATGAAAGAGGGACATATGTTAAATTACACTTGAATTGGGGAGTGCACACAAGGAGGGATTATAGAAGGGATCCAGATTAGGTCCTTTAGAGTATAACACGATATGTGTTAAACTAGATCTCAATGATACCAAATTGTATAGAGCACCACTCAGGTTCTATTGAGGTGGTTCTAATGCACAGAACTCTAAACCCAGACCATAGGGATACAGACATAAAGCTAAGTTAATCTTATACATTATATATTGTATTTATTGAGATTTTTTTTTTAATATATATGTGTATTTTTTTATATATCTTAGTGTATTTGATGTCTTATATTTTATATCTCTCATTTTATTCACTATCGGCTAGATTAGTCTTGCGTTGTGAGTAAAAAAGCAGCGTTAAACCTCATAACGCTGCTTTTTTACTACTGCTGCTATTACGAGTCTTGCAGATTTAGGGGCACCGCACACTTTTTTGGCCTTACCGCCAATCAACTTACACAAATTGCATATAGTCTTTTTTCTATGGGATTTCCACAGCGCCGGTATTACAAGCTAGTCCTGGGAGGCCAAAAAGTGAGCGGTACACCCTATCCCATCAAGATTCATACCACATTTTAAAGTCAGTAGTTATGAGTTTTACACTACAACGCTGTAGCATAAAACTCATAACTAAAGTGCTAAAAAGTACACTAACACCCATAAACTACCTTTTAACCCCTAAACCAAGGCCCTCCTACATCTCAAACACTAAAATTAAATTATTAACCCATAATCTGCCACTCCGTACATTGCCGCCACTATAATAAACATATTAACACCTGGGGGCGGAGCCAACCGCCGAAGCAACAAGTAGCACCATTCCAGAGCTCCTGGAACCGATCTTTTAAAAAATTAATTCTTAGCAACCTAAGAATTCATTAATCTCTACATTCTGCTCCTAGTATATCCTACGATATGGATTACATATTTTGAGACTGAGACACCACACCAAAGAAACGCCAACAGCACAGAGGCCTATTCCCTAGCTGAAGCCACTGCAACGAATGCACCGCCATATTTGCAATTACCTACACACCGATTAGACTGACAGGGAACTAGCATCACCACTTCCATGGAGAAACAGGTTCTATGCGCCCTGCAAGCCTTGATGAGCTCCATGGACTTTCACCAGCAGACCCTTATTGCTGAGCTGAAAGCTGCTATAGCTCCGTCTCAGATAGCAACACCGATAGGGGAAGTTGCCTGTCAGACCGATGGACCTGTTCCAGACCCGACATGCTGCCACAAAGACTTACCCCAAGTTCCCATGGAGCGACGCATGCTAAACATGGCGGACCTTAGATCGCTGATGTCAGAACGAAACACCACATGTCCGATGGTCCCGCGGACACAGCTGACTGTGTTGATTGGTGTGCCTTGCTCGCAGCCGACATGCACAGCGATGGTGGTCTCATCAGGAGGCCCTCCTACAGTTGCCGGGATCAAGCCAAGCGAAAAAGACAGGTCGGAAGCTCAGCGGAACACTATGACCCTAAGATCTACCGCACCTCAGAAGAATAGGGAAAACATGCCTACCCATAAGTGCCACGAGGCTCGACTCATTGTTTTGCTTGCCGGAGGGATGAATACCACAAACATACAGGAGGTCAGTTTGCGTTGGCTGCAAATAGGAATTGGTTGTCCGAGAATTGTGGCACTGTTACCTCGTCACATAGGATATCATAGAGGGACTCCCCAAATGCTGAAAAGCACTGCCCATGGGCCTCATCTAAACTACACGAAAATAGGAGTCGGGTAAATCTTCCCTGAATAAACAGACAGTGGCTGATCAGTGACGAGAATATGTTTATTGCTATTGCTCAGCCACATTACCCTATTATTGGACAACCCTAGATCTCCATCCTAGTTCAGACTGATCCCTGAAGGACGAGTCATGACTCTGTGAGCTGGGGAACTTTCCTTCAGTTATTAAGCCTAACTAATATTCACACATATTATTTGTTATACTTCACATAAGTTTCACACGATTTGTTATCTTGACGTCACAGTGATGCTTTTCCCATAAACACAGAAAATTGTGGAGATTTTGATGCACCCCGAATGTTTGTTTATTGTTCAATTGATTTGGATGCCTGACATTATTCTGCTGCCGTGTCCTACTTGCGCAGTGTTGACGCAGGCTCTTGGCTACTGTCATACTGATGAGCAGACCACATGGGTCAAATCATTAACCATAGGTCCTCATAGACTGGACATTGGATGACAGAATCTCCTTATCCCTCATGCTTGGAAGGACCTTACAGCTCTGTGGGGCTCCTCTATGTGTGTTCTTCCAGGGACTGTGACATTTCGTTGAATTGCATGCAAAGGAGCTATAGTGTATGTAAAACCATATTAGCTGGTATTTATATTATCCTATATTTAGCCCAAAAATAGTTGGTTATTATTGATATGTTTAATATAACTTATGCAGTGTCTTATATTTCAGAAGATATATTTAGTCTAAAAATGTGTTATGTCGTTATACTGTTATGCTAGATACTTCCATATTAGGATATCATACTGGCGCTGAAGTTTCATTATTCAACTGTAGCTTTGTCTGGCCTTTATTACCGTATAAACAGATTTCTACTTCCAGAAACAGCTTAGTTTCTAGAGATCTATAAGTATATAGATATGTGTATAGAGGTACTCCCCACATGCTACAATAAGTGCACTTGTAATAGGCAGCTAACACTCGCCTCGAATAGCAGAACCAGAAGAACTAGTAAATGCTTTGGTATTTTACCCCTTTCCAGCTCTAACATACAGTATATTCCTGATATCCTCTCTAGTCTACTTAAGGTTTTATTTCAGTATGTTTGACAATGTTCCTTGGTAGTTTTTTTTTTTTTTTTATGTTTGAGCACAGTACGTGAGAACCTTTCTAAAGCTGTTCACATAAACCTCGGCTAAAATATAGAGGATAACCTCCACTGCTAATTAATCCCAGTTATATAGGATGCTGATATGTATAAAACGTAACACTACCTCTGTAGTAAAACAGGCACATACCCCACATGGTCTATTATTTACACATAAATTTATTGGGTAATTATACATGCTAGTGTATTGGTTTCCTATACAATGCTAAGACTATAGTTTCTAGGTCCTTGAATGTACATGTGGGGAATTCCCTCTATGGGATTTATATTATGTGTTCCTAACTACTAAACCCCCCTATTGAACTTACAATTATAATTTAATTATCCTCCCCCTTTAAGTTCCCGAAGAGGTCTGTAATTGTAGTAGAGCTATTCATTCCTAGACTAGTAAACTAGATTAAGTACCCCCACATCAATATCCCCATCCTATGCTCTACAATATAACTTTCCCTAGGGAAATACATAGAATGTTCTGACTTCCCCCCACCCCAGCTTCCACTGATATACATACCCTCGCCCCATAGATACACATAGCACATAAGATCTCTCACATAGTTCCCTATTTTAGCCATGGCTCTGTACATCTATGGCCTACATAGTTCTATGAATGAGCCCATATTGCAGCCCTATCAAGGTTGGCTCCGTTCCCCCCTCGCTTTTCCCTCCCCCCCACAATTTGAGTGGCTTTTGCCCACTGTAATCCCTCTTCTTTCCGGTTCTCTATGGCCTACTTGAGGTCATTCTAAATGCTAACTCCCCACATCACCGCAGAAATTCCCACTTTATCCATCTTAGTGGTGTGGAGATCAGATCTCAATTATCAAAATATAAAATGAAGTTTCATCTCAGTCCGCCCAAGCTTATATTTGACACCTCTCTAGACACAACATAGGTTTCTACATGTTAAGGCTGACCTTCTTGTATTATTGTTGTCATGATTATCTCTGTGAGCCATAAAATCTATGACTCAACTTGATACCTAGAATAGTAACTCCTCTACTAGCCACATAGATTAAATGTATATCACAATATTCTGTGTTGTACTCTAATGTTATTCTTATGAACGGGCAAATGTTGTATTATGTATTCTTTTTGCTTTTTGAAACTTCAATAAAAAATTTCATAAAAAAACATATTAACCCCTAAACCGCCGTACTCCAGCCTCACAAACATTAGTTAAATATTATTAACCCCTAATCTGCTGTCCCTAACATCGCTGCCACCTACCTACATTTATTACCCCCTAATCTGCCGCCCCCAATGTCGCCCCCACTATATTAAATTTATTAACCCCTAAATCTAAGTCTAACCCTTACACCCCTACCTTAAATATAATTAAAATAAATATAAATAAAACCAACAATTATTACCTAAATTATTCCTATTTAAAACTAAATACTTACCTGTAAAATAAAACCTAAGATAGCTACAATATAACTAATAGTTACATTGTATCTATCTTAGGGTTTATTTTTATTTTACAGGCAAATTTGTATTTATTTTAACTAGGTAGAATAGTTACTAAATAGTTATTAACTATAAATACAAATTGATCTGTAAACTAAAACCCAACCTGCCTTACAATAAAACCTAACCTAACCCTACAATTAAATAAATTCCCTAAATTAAATACAATTAACTAAATTCAAAACAATTAGCTAAATTACAACAACCCCCCCCCCACTAAATTACAGAAAATAAAAAACTAATTACACCTAATCTAACAGCCCTATCAAAATAAAAATTGGAACAGCCAATAGATTGCGAGCTCAATTCTATTGGCTGATTGGATCAGCCAATAGGATTGACGTTCAATCCTATTGGCTGATTGCATCAGCCAATAGGATTTTTGAACCTTAATTCTGATTGGCTGATAGAATTCTATCAGCCAATTGGAATCTAAGGGACACCATCTTGGATGACGTAATGTAAAGGAACCTTCATTCAGCAAGAAGACGTTGATTGAAGAGGATGCTCCGCGCCGGATGTATTGAAGATGGAGCCGCTCCACATTGGATGGATGAATATAGAAGATGCCGTCTGGGTGAAGACTTCTGCCGTCTGGAGGACCACTTCTGCCCTCTGGAGGACCACTTCTGCTGGCTTCGTTGAGGACATCTTGCCACTTGGATGAAGTGGAATCTTCGGAAGTTAAGTGGATCTTTGGGGGCCCTTTTAAGGGCTATTGGTAGTTTAGTTTAGGCTATGTTTTTTTTTTATTTTAGGTGGGCTTTTTTATTTTGATAGGGCTATAAGATTAGGTGTAATTAGTTTAAATATTTTGTAATTTGTTTTTTATTTTCTGTAATTTAGTGGGGGGGTTGTAATTTAGCTAATCTTTTGAATTTAGTTAATTGTATTTAATTTAGGGAATTTATTTAATTGTAGGGTTATGTTAGGTGTTAGTGTAACACAGGTTAGGTTTTATTTTACAGGTCAGTTTGTATTTATTTTAGCTAGGTAGTTATTAAATAGTTAATAACTATTTAGTAACTATTCTACCAAGTTAAAATAAATACAAACTTGCCTGTAAAATAAAAATAAACCCTAAGATTGATACAATGTAACTATTAGGTATATTGTAGCTAGTTTAGGGTTTATTTTACAGGTAAGCATTTAGTTTTAAATAGGAATTATTTAGTTATTAATAGTAGGTTTTATTTAGATTTATTTTAATTAATTTAAGTTAGGGGGTGTTAGGGTTAGACTTAGGTTTAGGGGTTAATAATTTTAGTATAGTGGCGGCGACGTTGGGGGCGGCAGATTAGGGGTTAATAAATATAATGTAGGTGTTGGTGATGTCGGGGCAGCAGATTAGGGGTTAATAAATATAATGTAGGTGTCAGCGATGTTGGGGGCGGCAGATTAGGGGTTAATAATTATAATGTAGGTGTCGGCGATGTTGGGGGCAGCAGATTAGGGTTAATAAGTATAATGCAGGTGTTGGCGATGTCGGGGCAGCAGATTAGGGGTTAATACGTGTAAGATTAGGGGTGTTTAGACTCGGGGTTCATGTTAGGGTGTTAGGTGTAAACATAAAATTTGTAGGGTTAACAGACAGGGAGTTAGAACTCATCCCCCCCTTTTCTTTTTTTTTTAGATTCATTTACACAATTTTTAATATGGGTATAATTATTTGTATTTAAAGTAAGTTCCAGTAAGAAGGTTTTTATTTAACATATAGTTTTAGAAACAAGTTATAAATATCACATGTTTTTAAAGTTTAGAAAGCAGAGCTAGCAAGATTAGGCACAAGTATAAATATTTCTTGCTTAAATAACGCTAGGAAAAGAGGTGGATAGACAAGCCTGTGAGTAATTGCCCACAGCACAATATTGTTTGCCAGTAACTAAAATTGTGGCTGGGCTCCAAACAATTCAGGACCTGTATGCATAAATTTAGAGATGTAGGGTGGCGGCCCCACCTCTGAAGAAGCGACCAATAGCGTTGTGAAACGCATCAGGCTCCGCCCCGATCATGCTCTGTTTGTTAGGCACCATAAACTAACTGGCTGTTTTCGGTTTATCTCCTGTTAACAACCACAAACGTTTAGTGCATTTACTCACAGAAGCGTTTTTTTATTATTATTATTATTTTACATTTTTTATTTTGTGTGACTTTGGTGTGCTTTTAACTAGTGCACCATGAGTGTGATACTTATTGACACAGTGTCGAGTGTTGTAAATAAATTTATATATTTTATATACACCCAGTCTGTTCTATATAGCCCCATCCACTGCCCTACTGAATATAGGGGGATATAGGAGACGGAAACAGGCTAACAAAACAGATGAAAAGGACTCTCGTGGAGGAAGCACATTTTAAAACTGGGGAGAAATCCCAAGTGAGTGTATATTGCACATGAATGTACGTTTTTCTTTTGATGCCATAACATACTACACCCAGATCTGGCTTCTCTGTGCGCCCTTCCCTTCTTCTATTCACCTCAGATTCTACTGAGATCTCCTTGGGGACACCTCGGTAACATATTGGAAAAAGGCTGCAAGAGACTTGAATTTATTCCTCAACTATATAAGGAATGACTTTCCTTTTTATTCAATTTTATTTATTGTATTTATATATAGAGGAGGACAGTGTTAACCCATCTATATATACACCAAATAAGATACAAGACATATCCTTTTTTATAGATGTACATGGACACATAATATCTTTAGACATAGATTTATATAACTGGTGTGATATATATATATATATATATATATATATATATAGTCCCGTCAAATTGGGACTGGGTACACATCCTATAACCCTGCAAAATGCACAGCCTCAAGCAGTCAACCCCAGACAAATCTAGGTACAAAGCCCATAGGGAACTTTACAAACTATATATATATATATATATATATATATATATATATATATATATATATATATATATATGTATATATATGTATACATACAGGGAGTGCAGAATTATTAGGCAAGTTGTATTTTTGAGGATTAATTTTATTATTGAACAACAACCATGTTCTCAATGAACCCAAAAAACTCATTAATATCAAAGCTGAATAGTTTTGGAAGTAGTTTTTAGTTTGTTTTTAGTTATAGCTATTTTAGGGGGATATCTGTGTGTGCAGGTGACTATTACTGTGCATAATAATTAGGCAACTTAACAAAAAACAAATATATACCCATTTCAATTATTTATTTTTACCAGTGAAACCAATATAACATCTCAACATTCACAAATATACATTTCTGACATTCAAAAACAAAACAAAAACAAATCAGTGACCAATATAGCCACCTTTCTTTGCAAGGACACTCAAAAGCCTGCCATACATGGATTCTGTCAGTGTTTTGATCTGTTCACCATCAACATTGCGTGCAGCAGCAACCACAGCCTCCCAGACACTGTTCAGAGAGGTGTACTGTTTTCCCTCCTTGTAAATCTCACATTTGATGATGGACCATAGGTTCTCAATGGGGTTCAGATCAGGTGAACAAGGAGGCCATGTCATTAGATTTTCTTCTTTTATACCCTTTCTTGCCAGCCACGCTGTGGAGTACTTGGACGCGTGTGATGGAGCATTGTCCTGCATGAAAATCATGTTTTTCTTGAAGGATGCAGACTTCTTCCTGTACCACTGCTTGAAGAAGGTGTCTTCCAGAAACTGGCAGTAGGACTGGGAGTTGAGTTTGACTCCATCCTCAACCCGAAAAGGCCCCACAAGCTCATCTTTGATGATACCAGCCCAAACCAGTACTCCACCTCCACCTTGCTGGCGTCTGAGTCGGACTGGAGCTCTCTGCCCTTTACCAATCCAGCCACAGGCCCATCCATCTGGCCCATCAAGACTCACTCTCATTTCATTAGTCCATAAAACCTTAGAAAAATCAGTCATGAGATATTTCTTGGCCCAGTCTTGACGTTTCAGCTTGTGTGTCTAGTTCAGTGGTGGTCGTCTTTCAGCCTTTCTTACCTTGGCCATGTCTCTGAGTATTGCACACCTTGTGCTTTTGGGCACTCCAGTGATGTTGCAGCTCTGAAATATGGCCAAACTGGTGGCAAGTGGCATCTTGGCAGCTGCACGCTTGACTTTTCTCAGTTCATGGGCAGTTATTTTGCGCCTTGGTTTTTCCACACGCTTCTTGCGACCCTGTTGACTATTTTGAATGAAACGCTTGATTGTTCGATGATCACGCTTCAGAAGCTTTGCAATTTTAAGAGTGCTGCATCCCTCTGCAAGATATCTCACTATTTTTGACTTTTCTGAGCCTGTCAAGTCCTTCTTTTGACCTATTTTGCCAAAGGAAAGGAAGTTGCCCAATAATTATGCACACCTGATATAGGGTGTTGATGTCATTAGACCACACCCCTTCTCATTACAGAGATGCACATAACCTAATATGCTTAATTGGTAGTAGGCTTTCGAGCCTATACAGCTTGGAGTAAGACAACATGCATAAAGAGGATGATGTGGTCAAAATACTCATTTGCCTAATAATTCTGCACTCCCTGTATATGTATATATATAAACAGGCAAAGGTAAGCACTCACTGGACTTCAGTCATCTGTTCAATCACATAATGTGGTTTACTTAAAGGAAGTTAAAACTAAATTAGACATTTTAGTAAAACTGCTAGATGAATACCAGGGTATGCAACAGTTTGAAACTTATTTTAATGAGTTGAAAGACAAGTTAGATGCTTTTGAAGATGAAATTATGGTAAAAAATAAAACTAAATTTGAAAGAGATGTTAAAGATTATATTGAAAATAGAAAGAAAAATTAGAAGAAAGATCATTACAATAATCCACCAAAGCAAAGATATTAGCAGCAATATAAAAATACTAACATAAACAAAAATAAAGTTTTTCATGGTTCTTCACACATAAGAGAGGATAAAATCAAAGAAAAAGCAAAAGGAAAATACAATACTGGAACCAATATATCTCACTGGATGGTTTCTGAAACTAATTATTCCATAAACCCCTTTTACCCTAGAACAGTAGTTAAAGAATATACTAAAGAGAACACCGAACAAAAAAACACCCTCATTTACTAACAAATACCCCAATCAGAGAACTTATTCTATTGATAGTGAATGGGAATTAGTCTATCAAAAGAAAACTAAAAATAAGAATACAAATTTAGACAACCCCATGACATCAATTAATCAGACTAATTTTGAACTTAAAAAGAGAGATGAGGAAGAAAAACATTCACTTGAATTTAAGGATACAATACAAAGTAATTGATATAACATTCTAGTGGATTTATCTCCTAATAATTTTATTATTTTAGAGCTTGAAAACACTATGGCTACTTCAAATGTGAATATTGAGGAACATGATTCCAATGTGTCAAAAAACTGGCTTGGCAATATGGGACAGGCAAAAAAGAAGTAACATAGCAAAAAAAAACCAACGGGAAATTTACCATAGAGGAAGCAACAGAGTCTGAGGTAAGCGGGGAGGAAGAAGGGAATCAATTAGAAGTTTTAACAGAATGATTAGAGAACTAAACAATGAAGAACTCAGAAATGTAGGTATTTTTAATTTGTCTGTTTGCCTTACTGTTAGCCAAATTAATCTACTCAAAAAGGGCTTAAACTTTGCTCGATATTGATAACAATTGATAACGATTTATTTGATTTTCTAGATTTGGAAATTATTAGTGAAGATAGCAAAATAACAACAAAGTTCAATTTAGAACAGTAGATCAGAATACTTATCTTAATTATAATAGTTGTCATGATAAGAAATGGCTCCAAAATATACCTAAGGGCCAATTTGCCCACATAAGGAAAAACTGTACCAATATACCTGATTTTCAATCTCAGGCCAAAATGTTAAAAGAGATATTTATCGATAAAGGTTTTGAATCTTCATTACTGGAAAATAATATAGATGAAATAACCAAACTGGATCAGGATACATTGCTGGAGGGTAAATCAGAGGTATGTAAAAAGAAAAAAATATTACATTAAGACGATGGATGGTAAGACCATCATGAATAGTGATCGAGATAGGAAGTTCTGTAATAGAATGTGTTAACTACTTATAGTTAAGATAAGAGAAGGATAGAACATACAATAAATAATCCCTTTTTTAGGACCAAGTCTGCTCGATAGAAACCGTATGATCAGCAAAAGAGGGCAGAATTTAAAATCAATTCTTTCCCCCTCTGATATGATCCAGAAATTTATTAGATGGCAAAAACAGAAACAAAATATAGACATTAGGACTGGAATAAATAAAAATGCAATAGTAGACACTAACTTCAGTTCCACCTAAAGGTTGGCATAGATGTGGTAGGTGTGATTACTGTAAATATTCCCCTAAGAAGATATTGACATACCAATTTGAAAAAAAAAACAATTGCAAGTTAGAAATTTCATTAATTGTGACTCCACTTTTGTAATATATATTTTGAAATTTAGCTGTAATTTATTTTATGTAGGACATACGACACGCCCTCTCCGTAAAGAATTTATGAACATCTCTATAATATTGAAACTGGTTTTCTTAAACATTCTGTTTCTCGGCATCTCAAACAGGTGCATCGATGTAATAAGCAAGATCTCATGTTTTTTGGAATTGACTACATTCCTATCGATAGACGTTGCCTCTCCCTGTTGGTTTAATCTTCTTCTGAGTATTTAATATTATAGTTATACCTTTGTTGCACTGCACACTTGCCCTTGTCCTTATTACAGCAAGTGTGCATTTACTAAGTACAACTATTTCTGGTGCCAATCATCCATGTTAACCATTTGTATCTAGATTCTATTGAGGAGTCTTTCTTTTGTTTGAAGTAAGCACTGAAGTGATTTGGTGTTTAACCATTAATGAATGCTTGAAAAACATATATAAGAGACAATATATGTCAAAACTCTGAGATGGCAGAAATAAATGAAACAGAATGGGATTTTGATATTAGTGATACTTTTTCAGTATCACAAGAGAATGCAGCTGAGGGAACTGTCACTGGTGATACTCAAAATATATTTAAAGTATTCAAAGATTATAAGGTTAAAGTATTGAAAGAACTAAACCTAAAATGAGAAGTAACAAGCTTGAAGCAAAAATGATCCTAAGAGGCTTAAGAATAAGAAAAAAACTAGGAAATAATTTAAATAATTCCTTAACAGTAGATTTTCAACAAAAATGGGAAAATTTTGCCAGTGACTGCTCCTTCGGCTGGATGAGGTTAATGAGAGAGGAGAATGATTTAAGATTAAAAAAGATTCAGGAAGAAATAACAACATTAAATACACACTTACAAAAATGGCAATATGAGAAACAATATTCAAAACTAATGGGGGTAGCCAAATTAGAAGTTAGGAAAATACAGGATGCAATAAAATTCAGGAAAAAACGTAACTATCAAAGAGATTGGAATGATTACAAAGAGAATAAAGTTTATGATTATGCTCAAGTTTATACAACTAGCACAGATTCAGAAACTTCTGAAAAAGGGAATAAAAGGAATACCAATAGAAGAAATAGAAGAGGTCGTTTTTTAGAGAAAGCAGTCCCACAAAAAAGAATTATTAGAGGGGGGAAACAAAGAAGACATATCATGTCATGTTCAAGACAAAAACAGATACCCTCTGAGAAATCAGAGGAAAGAAAAGAGCTAGCAGAGGCACTAGATATTAAGGTAGTCAATCTGTCACAAAAAAAGAATATCCGATGTCCAAAATTAAAGTTTTGGAGAAAGGGTTAACCTTTGCTCTAATAAATACTTGTGACAGATTCACTGCAGTAAAGGACGTGCACCTCTTTGCGAGAAAGATAGTCTTGAGGAAAATACATCAGGATAAAGTACAAGCAGCTACCTTAGACATGCAGGACAGATTGCTATTATAAGATTGGACACTAAACAGTACTGAGAAAGATGAGGATCAATCTGAACAGATAGGATTCAGTAACCTGGGAAAAAAAAAATCTGAATATATGCCAGACTTATCAATGGCACCATCAGTCCACAATTTTGTGAAACTGGTGGAAAAGGATATAACAGAAATGAAAATTTCTAGAAAAAAAGATAACTTATCTAACCAGGAGAGAAAAGCCATAAAAGACCTAAAAAAAGATACATCAATAGTCATCAAGCCATCGGATAAGGGGGACAATGTAGTAATTTTAAATACTAAAGACTACATTAATTGGAACTTGTTAAAATACTTAAAAATTGGTAGTGATGAGGGGTTAATAAATAAAAAAGAATTTGATTATCTAAATAAAAAATTCCCAATTTCTGCAGCATTCTATACAATTCCAAAAATACAAAAAAAGGTTGTCCCTGTACCAGGAAGACCAATAATTTCTGGTATTAATTCGCTAACTGAAAATATTTCCGTATATGTTGACTACTGTCTACGACCCTTTTTAAATTCCCTACCTTCTTATATCCAAGATACCCTAGATGTACTTAAAAAGCTTAACGGAACTTATATCAATAATGATACTATTTTGGTGACTATTGATGTTGAACAGCTTTACTCCTCAATTCCCAATGAAAAAGGCATATTTCAGATTAAAAGATTCCTAGATGAAAGGAGAGCAAACTATAAAAAAACATACAGATTTTGTCATAGAGCCTCTAAGATTTATTCTAAATCATAATTTCTTTGTGTTTCAGCAGAGATATTATGAACAAATATTGGGCACAGCAATGGGCACATGCTGTGCCCCCACCTATGCCTTTAATTTGAAGTTTACTTCTCTTGGAGTAAAAGTGAGGTAACCTTTTTAGATTTGATAATCAAAAATAGTGGCACAGAGATTATTACTGAAACATTTCAAAAGAGCACAGCAGGAAACACGATACTTCATGCTGATAGCCATCATTTTCCCCACCTCCTAAAAAATATACCCCAGGTCCTACTTAAGGCATCGAAGGAATTGTACCAATATAAATAGCTTTAAAACAGAGGCCAAAGCACTTGAGTCTAGATTTAAAGAAAGAGGGTACCCCCGAAAAACATTAAAACAGGCTTTCTGTAAGGCTCGTGATAGTGACCGAGATAGTCTGCTTTATAATCCAAAAGTAAGTGAGGATGACAATGTCATCAGATTTATAAGCACATTTAATGAACAATGGGGCAATCTGTCATCAATTCTAAGAAAAAAATGGCATGTATTGACTTTAGATAAATCTATAGAAAATATGGTAGGGGTAAGACCGAACCTTACAGCTAGGAGAGCACCTAATCTTAAATACAAATTGGTAAGCAGTTTATTTAAAGATTCAGATAGCCAAATGTGGCTCAATAAACACAGAAAGCAAGATGGTAATTTCAGATGCACTAAATGTTCTGTCTGCGATAATCTGTTGAGGGGAATATGTTCTGTGACACTGCAGGAAAAATACATAAAGTAAGAGGACATATAACATGTAAAACAGAAGGGGTGGTATATATGATTCAGTGTAATTGCCCCAGATATTACATTGGCAAAAAATCGTGAACTGAAAGAAAGAATAAAGGAACATAAGAGAGATATAAAAAAATAAGTATATTAAAACAAGCAGTGTAGCCAGACATTTTTATTTTCATCATAATAGTGATGAAGAAAGTTTAAAATTCTGAGGTTTAGAACAAGTGCAGTTAAATGAAAGAGGTGGCAATCTGGATAAATTATTGCTACAAAAGGAATGTAAATGGATATTTAACTTAGGCTCCTTAAAATCAAATGGAATGCATGAGGAACTGGATGTTTCTCCTTTTCTAGGGTGTTAATGAATAATGATACATCCTTCTCTTCTCTCCATATCTGATTTAAAATAGGTCAGAAACAAATACACTGTTAAAACCGTATATAATATTCAACACAATTTATTTAAGATATTTTTCTAAAAAATGTTGAACAATGCAGTGTCATCTCACAGTTTTGTCATATATTAAAAGTTTAAAATATTGATTATTTTTACCACAAAATGGTAAAATCTTGATAAGTCACAAATATAGCCACATGGCAGTATTATATATATCATGTTTCTAAAATTTGATGCTGGATTCTTGAAATTTCACCCGGCAAAAGAAGGCAGAGTCCAATGGATCAAAAAGGGCGTCGATCTGTGGTGACGCCATTAGACTCAGCCGGAAGAAGCCCCGTGCCTTTAGGGGTGAAACGTGCGTAGCAAGGCAGCTACACGCTCTCACAGCAAACACCGGTAACTTATACTCATCGGACCTAGGTGAATCTATTGCGGTCCAGTCATGGCAGCACTTACTACTCATTTGGAACTCCTCTGGTAAGCAATAGGTTTATGTAGCAACCGGCCCCCAGTGCAAGATTTTTCATTGGAGCTAGATGGGATACCGACAGGAGGGTAACGTGAATCACACACTGAAATTCCATTACGGATACTTGGACCGCCTATTTACTACATTGGGTGAGAGTTATATGTGTTGCAACCTACCCTGCATATACCCTATCATGTGCATCATAACAGACTGAATATATGTTATTTGGGGGAGACTGCTTTACCCGCTTCTCTGCTTGCTTACTAACTGGGCTTACAGCTGCTTTAAGGACTCTCTTTGACCCCTCTGGAAGTGGAGTTTAATACAATTGACATTTCTCAGAGGTGTTACCTATATCCATATCGGTTATGTTATCCATCAATAGGGAGCTCCCTATATAATAATTATTATTTTGTACTTAAGGGTACCCTTCATTGTAATTTTTCTGCTGTGAATGTGTTAATTCATATACTGCTAAGGTGGCTTATATTCAGTAACATTCTGATGTTTATTTTCATGGTAGCTATTTAACAGCATTTATGTTAAGGCGATAATATTAAATGATGTGTTGAAAAGCAATCTTTGGTGGTATCCTACTGATTTTTCTTATATGACTTTATTAGTACTGTGCCAGATAAGGGTATACTTTTTAATCATCAGTGGAGGGTATATGCTGTCCATTGCCTCTCCTTGTTGGTTTAATCTTCTTCTGAGTATTTAATATTATAGTTATACCTCTGTTGCACTGCACACTGTGTCCTTATTACAGCAAGTGTGCATTTACTAAGTCCAACTATTTCTGGTGCCAATCATCCATGTTAATTATATATATATATATATATATATATATATATATATATATATATATATATATATATATATATATATATATATATATATATAAAGGATTTGTTTGCTGCAAGACCAGTGAGTGCAGCATCTGTTTTTTCCTTCTGGAGTTAAACTGAATATGTTATTATTTATATGCAGCACCACGGCAGTTGTTTACAGTTTTATGGAGTGCACCTATTCATTGACATATATATATATATAGTATATATACAGCTCTGAAAAAAAAATAAGGGACCATTCTAAAATTATCAGTTTCTCTGGTTTTACTATTTATAGGTATGTGTTTGAGTAAAATAAAAAAAAAATGTTTTATTCTATAAACTACTGACAACATGTCTCCCAAATTCCAAACAAAAATATTGTCATTTAGAGCATTAATGATGCAGTGTTTTCATATCTTTAACAATAGAAAGAAAACAAGTTCATATCCAATTTTTAAAAAACACAATACAAACTTAGCAAGAGTTTAAAAATCTATAGTTGGTGGAATAACCCTGATTTTCAATCACAACTTTGATGTGTCATGGCATGCACTTCACCAATCTTTCACATTGATGGGTGGTTTTATGCCATTCCTGCTGCAAAAGTTCAAACAGCTTGGCTTTGTTTGATGACTGGTGACCAACTATCTTCCTCTTGATCACATTCCAGTGGTTTTCATTAGGATTCAGGTCTGGTGATTGGACTGGCCATTACAGGGTCTTGATCTGATTGTCCTCCATCATTGTATCACACAAAGATAGTTTCCAGCCTCCAAATGTTATTTCCTTTAACAGGGTCCAAAGGAAAAATACTGCAATGTTTTGGCCCTACTATATGCTCTTAGTCATGTATGTCCTCCATCTAAACCTTGATTGACCTAGCTGTGTGGCATGGAGCATTGTGTGGCTGGAAAAACAATACTCAGAGTTGGGGAACATTGTCAGAGCAGAAGGAAGCACATTTTCTTCCAGGATAACCGTATATGTGACTTGATTCATGCATCCTACAGAAAGATAAATCTGTCTGATTCAAGCCTTCCTGAAGCACCCCCAGATTACGACTGATACTTCACCAAAATGTGAGACACTGTGGCTTGTAGGCTTCTCCAGGTCTCCATCCAACCGTCCAGATGACCAGGTGTTGGGCAAATCTGAAAATTGGACTCATCAGAAAAGATGACCTTACGCCAGTCCTCTATGATCCAATCCTTATGATCTTTTGCAAACCCCAGCCTGGCTCTTCTTTGCTTCTAATTGATGAAGGGATTTTTTTTCTAGCTTTGCATGACTTCAGCTCTGCCCCTAGGAACTTCTTTGGACCGTCCTCACCATGCACTTCACGCAGATGCCATTTGTCATTTTTTTGTAGGTCACTTAATGTCATCCTACAGTTGTTCAATGACATTTGAATAAGTTGGTGGTCATTCTGGGCAGTGGAGATTCATTTTCACTGTCTGCCGGTCTGTAGTTTTGTTGTCTCTAATGTTTGCTGCCTAAAATTGTTCTTATGAACTCCTGTCTTTCAAATTTTAAAGAAGGAAAGCAATTTAACACTCACTGTCTCCCTTTGCCAGTAAAGCCAAAATTAAACCTTTTTATCACTTAAAACTTTTATTTTTAACTCTTTTGGCATTGTCAATAGTTATTTTGTTATTCCAAATATTTTTGAGTTACTAGTAGTACTGTTTTTGCCATACAGCTGGTCCTATTGCAAAAGGATAGTGATTACCACAGAAGGGTTTTTTATACTTTTTCTCATTAAAATTACAGTCTACTCAAGAATTTGTATTGTTTAAAATATAGATAATCCCTTTATTACGCATTTCCCAGTTTTGCATAACCAACACGGTTATATTAAAATACTTTTTACCTTTGTGATGACCTTGTATATAACATCAGAAACGGAAAGGGGCGAAAAACACTTGAAACAACGCTCTGGGTGTAAATTTGTTAGTATACCACAGCCAGTGTAGAAAAGATTAATACAGTTGATATTAACCTCTAAAGTCCACATTTAGTGCTTACTATAGAGCCCATACAGTTATTGATAAAAGCGTTTCCCAAGAGCCTTAAGAGATTCTCTTACCTAATGCTTGCTGTTCAAAACCGCTGCACTGCTCCTATTCAAAAACCAGAAATGTCCGATGAAAAGTAGGATATCCGGATTTTGGGCACCTAAGCCGGTATGGATACTTTGGTGTTACTCCCTCACATCAGGGCAGACCATCCAGTCACTCTGTGTGAAGATCGTCACGACAGCAGTCTTAACGGTATTGCGCCAAGTAGTTCCGTCTTCCTCCGTTTCCTGACGTCTTTCTCATCAGCCAATCAGGGAAAAGGAGCAGCTTGCAGCAAGGAGAAACAGCGGTCTGTATTCAGCAGTCTGTGTTCAGTTTTGGCTCTGATACCTGGCTGTCACCAGGAGGGCAGTGAGTCTTTGTCTAACTGGCAAAAGTATATCCAGAACAAAAGAGTATTAACAAAGACTGACAATATAAAAGTTTCATTTTAATTGGTACAAAGTTAAAAGGAAAATGAAGGCACTCTCCAGATATCAAGGAAGGACAACAGTCCCTAGAAAATAGCTAACATGTTTCGGCTCAACAAGCCTTAATCATAGCTAAGGGGTATAGACAACCTACAGCCTTTAAAAAGGAAAACCCTGACGTTTAATAGGTTAAGATCAAACAGAGGGAGTGTCCGTTAATTAACATCAATATTATAACCCTAGCAAAGCTGCAAATAAGGTTAAATCACACATGCACTTAAATTTTGTAAGACCATCTTTCAGTATAGGACATTATATTGTAGAAGACAAATATGAATATAAATATATTCAAATAGATATGATAAAATAGTGACACTAATGAGCAAAGTCTGAAGATGTAAATCAATACAATAGAATATATGTATATATGTGGATATGTAGATATTTGTAAATGAATAGATGTATAAAGGTGAAAGGAGATTAAAGTATACTACATCATTACACAAAAACAGACGTTGCAAAGTGACCTCCTATTTATAAGCTTATGCATGTTGTCTAAACTATGTAAAATATATAATATAAGCTTTTATAAGTCAATATATATATATATATATATATATATATATTTATATTTACAGGGAGTGCAGAATTATTAGGCAAGTTGTATTTTTGAGGATTAATTTTATTATTGAACAACAACCATGTTCTCAATGAACCCAAAAAACTCATTAATATCAAAGCTGAATATTTTTGGAAGTAGTTTTTAGTTTGTTTTTAGTTTTAGCTATTTTAGGGGGATATCTGTGTGTGCAGGTGACTATTACTGTGCATAATTATTAGGCAACTTAACAAAAAACAAATATATACCCATTTCAATTATTTATTTTTACCAGTGAAACCAATATAACATCTCAACATTCACAAATATACATTTCTGACATTCAAAAACAAAACAAAAACAAATCGGTGACCAATATAGCCACCTTTCTTTGCAAGGACACTCAAAAGCCTGCCATCCATGGATTCTGTCAGTGTTTTGATCTGTTCACCATCAACATTGCGTGCAGCAGCAACCACAGCCTCCCAGACACTGTTCAGAGAGGTGTACTGTTTTCCCTCCTTGTAAATCTCACATTTGATGATGGACCACAGGTTCTCAATGGGGTTCAGATCAGGTG